>NW_015169900.1:81245-121642 GCF_001447785.1 Gekko japonicus | reverse complement strand
GCGCCGGCTCCAAATCCCCGCAGTTGTCGCGGAGCGTCCCGGGTGACCTTGGACCTCTGGGTCTGCCTCGCAGGGTTGTTGTGTGGGGGTGAAAGGGGGAAGCTCCTGGGCGGAAAGGCGGGGTCAAAATAGGCTGCAGCTCCCTGCCAACGCATCAAGTGTGCAATATTAGCACTGGGTGCTTCCTCTCCGTATGCAACAACCAAAAGGAAGTTCTTCACCCAAAGAGTGATTAACACTTGGAATTCACTGCCACAGGAAGTGGTGGGTGCTACAAGCATGGACGGCTTCAAAAGGGAATTAGATAAGCATATGGAGCAGAGGTCCATCAGTGGCTATTAGCCACAAGGTATAGATAGGGGCTCTGGGGCAAGTGATGCTCTGTCTTCTTGGTGCTTGGGGGGGGCAACAGTGGGAGGGCTTCTTGTGTCCTGGCCCCACTGGTGGACCTCCTGATGGCACCTGGTATTTCTGGCGTTGGACTAGATGGGCCTTTGGCCTGATCCAACATTGGCTTCTCTTATGTTCTTATGCTTTAAAAGTCAGAACGTAGCAAGTGCATTCCAGACAAGGCTATTGCATTTATATCGACACGTTTATAATAGACGCCCGGGATATAGGATGTCAGGACAGGTGATGGGTATAAAAGAGTTCTTCTCCTCTGGCTGTTGGGTGCTGAATACCACCAATTCCCTGTGCTTGCTCCCAGGTGTTCTGCTTACCTCTCTGGCTTTGTAGACAACCCCCTGCAGGGTCACTGGATTTATATTCCTGTTCCTGTTGCATTGTTCATTGCCTGGTTCACGTTACATGGTTACATTCCCCCCCTTTATTCTGTAGTCCCTATTGAGTCTCAGTGAGGAAGCTTGGCTAACAATAAATTAAGTAGATCCAGGTGGTCATCCGTGTTGGTCTGAAGCAGTAGAACAGATTTAGAGTCCCGTGGGGGCACCTGTAAGACCAACAAAGGTTTATGCAAGGTATGAGCTTCCGTGTGCAAAGCACACTTTTCCAAATGCCATTTACTTTTTCAATACTTTTCCAGATAAATTAAGTAGTTAAGCATCGTACTGTGAGATATGTAAGTAGTCCAAGGCTCAGGAAGGCTTCTTTGAGGGAATGTCCCACCGAGGCTGAAGGACTGTTGTGTTTGAATGCTTCTCTGTCTTCACTCCTGCCTTCCCCGCAAGAACAAAATATTGTGTGGCAGGACTTCAGCTTAGCCTCCTCTCTGCCTTTCTTTTCCCCCCCCCCCGGTTAGGTGGAAAGTTTTTGCCTCTTTTGGTTGTATTACTTCATTAATTTTCAAATTAAAAAAACAACAACTGAGGTACAGTTCTGGTTAATATTGAAACAGTAAAGCCCAAAGTAGTAAAACAACAAAGCCTTGCAAGACAGAGAATTTATTTCATTGCTATTTTTCCTTTTATCCCCAGTGGTGACCCAAAGCGACTTGTATCATTCTCCTCTCCTTTATCCTTACAACAATCCTGTGAGGTAGGTTAGGCCTAGCGTGTGTGACTGGCCAGTGGACACTGGGCAAACATCTGTGGCAGCGTGGGGAATTGCACAGGCCCGCAGGCAGTGGCGGGGCGCTGTGGCCCTTTTGGATATGCAGCACCCCCTATTGAATCTGCATACTTTTCACCCAGTCTTCTCCAATTTTTTGCAGTTACAGTTTTATTTAAGCCATGCTGCCGTGCTGGCCCAAAGCGGTTTCTGTAAAACCCCCCCCCTTCCTTCTCTTTACCCCAATAGGGGGAAGCAGCAGAAAGATCGGGCAAGCAGTGAGCAGTAGGACGGATGATTAGAGAATCGCTTTGTGGCACGACTGAAGCTCTCCCTCCCCTCCACTGCACCTGTGTCAAGGGGCATAGGAGGATCTCGCTGTTAGCATCATCATGTGACCCGGGCCACATGCTGCTAGCAATACGGGCACAGTGGAGGGGAGGAAGAGCTTAAGCCGTGCCGCACCGGCCAGGGTAAGAGCTGCTGCTCCTCTCTTATGTCCTTAGTGGTCAGTCAGAAGCCTTGCTAGGCAACAGCTCCACCTGTCTCCGCCCACTTTTTAAAGGTACTTGGCAGACACTAGGAAAGGTGTCTGAAGGTACCACGTTTGGGACCCCCTGAGTTAGGCAGTCGTAATTTATTTATTTGTTAGATTTTTATCCCGCCCTCCCGGCTCAGGGTGGCTCACACACAGAATAAAATGTCAATAATACGATAAGATAAAATCACATCAGTTAATATAAATACAATTTTAAAACCAAGACGCATAAAAAATGAAGTGCTAGTAAACATTTCCTCATATTCTGGTCAGCTCCTATGTCTTCTTCAGCTGTCTAGGGTGATCGGCCCAGTGGGTCAGGGGTCCACCGTCATAGATGTCAATTGTTGTTGTTGTTGGTAATGGTGGTGGAGGTAGTAGTGGTGGTGGCTCCAAAGGCCTGGCGGAAGAGCTCCGTTTTACAGGCCCTGCAGAACTGTGAGAAGTTCCGCAGGGCCCTGCTGTCTTCTGGGAGCTCATTCCAACAGTCCCTGACCGCAGCACTCTCTGGGGTACATGTGGGGATATAATGATTAAGATATAATAGTTAAAGTGTTGGTTTAGGGCTGGGGAAATCCAGGTTCGAATCCCCACTTGCCCGTAGCTGGCTGTGAGCTTGGTCCAGTCACTTTCTCTCTGCCAGACTGGCCTCACGTTACTGGGATAAAATGCCTTCGTTTGCCATCCTGGATAAGGATGCTGTAGACGACAATTTAATTGCCTGGCTGGGTCACTGCCCTCTTTCTCCCCTTCAGGAAGACATCGCCGTGACTCAGTGGACCTACGCCAAAGCAAACGCCCTCCCTCACTTCCGGGTCAATCCTAAAACTTCTTTCTTGGGTGCCGTGTTTGGAATAGCGCCCCTCGCTTTCTGGTGGTACGTCTTCAAAACGGAAAGAGTAAGTAGAAATATGCAATCTCAAAGAGCCACCGGTTACCTTCTGGTATATAGGCGGAATGAGCATAGTGTATTGAGTGTGATACAGAATGTGGATATAATGAAGAAAAAAAGTATTAGTAAAAAACAATGGAATGACAATAGCAAACTGCAGTGCGGCAAACTGAATGGCTCACTGTACTGTGATCCTGAGGGGGAACGTGGAAAGCATGTTCTGCTCTTGTTGGTTTTTTTTGTTAGAAGAAGAGAAGATTGGATTTATATCCTGCCCTTCACTCGGAGTCTCAGAGCGGCTTACAATCTCCTTTCCCTTCCCCTCCCCACAACAGACGCCCTGTGAGGTAGGTGGGGCTGAGAGAGCTCTTTAGAGAGCTGCCTGTGAGAGAACAGCTCTGAAAGAACTTACGACTGGCCCACGGTCACACCAGCAGCTGCATGTGGAGGAGCGGGGAATCAAACCCGGTTCTCCCAGATTAGAGTCCCCTCACTTAACCACTACACCAGATTGTCTCTCATTTGTTACATTTGGGTTCTCTCCTGCTCCAGGGAGCCCCAAGGGGCAGGTCCTCCTCACGGCGGTCCTGGGCGGTAACCTAGATTGGAAGTGAAGTGAGCTTGTCTAAATGCAGCTAGAGCAGGACATTGCGGCCTGGATGCCTCTGAGCAGGCCCAGCCTCAGGGATCAGACTGGCAGAGCATCCGCCCGGACTCTGGTACTGCCCAAGGGCTCTCCTCTGGCCAGAAATTGCTGCCGGGTTCACAAGAGTGGGTTTGGAGGTGCTCAGAAGTGGGAAGACCTCAGAGCTTCTGAGAGCTGGCAAAGCCTGAGGTCAGGAATGAGAACCAGCCCTTCTTCCAGCCTTAGGAAATGAGTGGGGACTCGTAATTGAAATGCCTGCCCAAGAACCCCTAAATACCGGGAGTGAGTCATTCCTCTGTGCTTTGCCATAGGGTTGCCAAACCCGGGTTGAAAATTCCTGGCTATTTGGGAGGTGGAGCTTGGGGAGGGAGGGTGTTGGGGGTGGGACTTCAGGGTATGATGCCACAGAGTCCACCTTCCAGCGCAGCCATTTTCTCCAAGCTCCAAGTTCAGTGAAGGCTTGGAGATCTGTCGTGGCTTCGGGAGATCTTCATGCTCCACCTGAAGGTCAGCAACCCGACCTGCGTATCAGCTACACACCACTGTGAGCAACGTGTCTAGAGATGGGAACGAGCTGGGAGAATGCGGTTCGGTTCATGGTGTGCCCAGCTCATTACGAACTTTTAGACACCAAACGAACCGGTTCGGTTTGTGAGGCATGTGACGCTGTACAACACACGAACACACAGTGTGCTAGAGACACCAGAGTCACAGAAGATCTCCATCAGACTCTCTTCTACCTGCCCTCCAAGTTCAGTGAGGATTAGATTTACAAGGTCTGAGTTATGCTCCCCCCTCAGGAAGGGGACCCCTGGGAAGTGCTTTCTGGGGAAAAGACAGATGCAGGTTCAGGAGTGTACAGAACATATTTTAAGGTACAGAAAGGGACAAGACAGGGGTGTCCTCTGTTTCCACTAATATTTATCTGGATTTTAGAAGTGCTGCTGAAACAGATTCAAGAAGACAAACAGATACCGGGTTTAAACAATAAAGGTTTTTCATATAAATATAGAGCATTTGCAGACGATATCATGTTTATGGTGGAAGAACCAGTGCAGAAGTTACCATTGCTGATAAAGAAAATAACGGAATTTGGAGAATTAGCAGGCTTCTATCTCAATAAAGAAAAATCGAAATCATGTGTAAAAATATGAAAAGAAAGGATAGAGAAAAACTACAAGAATTGGTAAAATGTGAAGTGGTGAAAAAAACTATATATTTAGGAGTGGACTTGACAATGAAAATATAGATCTCTATAAAAATAATTATGAAAAGCTTTGGTCTAAAATACAGAAGGATATTGAGAAGTGGAATACATTGAATCTTTCGCTGTTGGGAAGAATTTCAGTAGTTAAGATGAATGTTTTACCAAGGTTGATGTTTTTATTTCAAACAATCCCAATAATAAGAACAGTAAAAGTATTGGATATGTGGCAAAAAGAAATTTCAAAGTTTGTTTGGAGCGGTAAGAAGCCAAGAATAAAAATGCAGATCCTTTGTGATGCCAAAGAAAGAGGTGGGTTACAACCAGTGTTCCCTCTAAGCTGAGTTAGTGTGAGTTAGCTCACAGTTTTTTAGCCTACAGCTCACACATTTTTGTCTCAACGCCGGAAGGGATGGCTCCAGAGCAGCAGCCAAATTGCTTGCTCACCACTTTCATGCCAGCGGCTCACAAAGTAGAATTTTTGCTCACAAGACTCCACAGCTTAGAGGGAACATTGGTTACAACTACCAAATCTCAGACTATATCATGAAGCGGCATGCTTAACTTGGTTGACGCAATGGATTGTTTTGGAAAACAAAAAATTGCTGGCCTTAGAAGGACATGATTGTAGATTTGGCTGGCATGCATATTTATGGTATGAAAAAGTTAAAGGAGACGTTTTTTTTAAACATCATGTTATTAGAAGAGTACTTTTTGATGTGTGGACAAAATACAAGCGGTTTTTCTCGGATGAGAGGCCGCTGTGGATAGTACCGGCAGAGGTGATAAAACCATATTCAAGATACAAAGGAGAAGATTGGATACAATATAAAGATATGTTAAAAAAGGTGGGAAACACATTCGTTCTGAAAATGGAAGAAGAAACGGCGTTCAAGTATGGATGGTTTGAATATAGACAAATAAATGACCTTTTCAAAAGGGATAAGAAAATGTTTGGTTTTAGGGGAAAAAATAATGAGATTGAGAAAGCTTGGTTTGAAGGGGAGAAAAAGTATATATCCAAAGTGTATAAAGTGTTGTTAAAATGGTATAAAGAAGAAGAAACAGTTAAAGAGCAAATGATAAAATGGGCGATAAACATGAATACAGAAGTAACTATAGAAACATGGGAGTATCTATGGAAGAATACATTGAAAATATCAACATGTAATAGTTTTAAGGAAAAGTGTTATAAGATGATGTATAGATGGTATATGACACCCATAAAATTGCTAATATGAATACAAATATGTCAAATAAGTGCTGGAAGTGTAAAAAGGGGGAGGGCTCTTTTTATCATATGTGGTGGATATGCGAAAAGGCAAAAAATTATTGGAGCCAAATTCACACAGAGATGGAGAAGATTTTGAAATATACCTTTAAAAAAGAGCCAGAACTGTTACTTTAAGGTTTGAAAATGGAAGAAGTTAACGTAGATAAAAGAACTTTGATGTGGTACATGGTGACAACAGCTAGACTGATATATGCTCAATATTGGAAACAAGAAGAAGTACCAAGAATGGAAGGTTGGATTAAGAAACTGCTGTTCGCTGTAGAGATGGACAAAATGACAAGGAAATTGAATAATATGGAAGCAGAAGACTTTTATAATGACTGGAGAGATTTAAAAGACTATCTAGAAAAACATTGGGAAGTAAAAGACAATTTATTCTGCTTTAATAATTATTAAATATAGAACTTATTAGAGCTTTTTAAAGAATTAAGATGGGTAAAGAAACTAATGTTATAAAATGAAAAGTTACCTAGTGAAATATAAGAATAAGTATAATGGAAAAAGAGTGAAGAAGTGAATTTGCAGGAGGTTGAAGCACTGTGGGAAGCCATATATAAGGGAGGGGAAGGGAGGTGGGTTAGGGTGTAACGGGGGGAAATACAGAAAATGTAAACTGTTGACCATGTATGTTTATATCCTAAATAAAAATTGCTAATAAAAAAAAGAGTGTACAGAACAGACCCTGTCCAAGGTAGAGACGACCTCCCGCTGATGCCCCTCTACATGCCGTCCAAGTTATGTGCAGATTCGATTTGGGGGGTCTGAGTTATGGCCCCCCAAAGAAGATGACCCCAGGAAAGTGTTTTTTGGGGAAATGCCAGGCACCAGTGTTCCCTCTAAGCTGAGTTAGTGTGAGCTAGCTCACTGTTTTTAGCCTCTGGCTCACACCTTTTTGTCTCAGCTCAGGAAGAATGGCTCCAGAGCAAACTAATTTAGGCAGCAGCCCAATCGCTTGCTCACAACTTGAATGCCAGTAGCTCACAAAATAGATTTTTTGCTCACAAGACTCCACAGCTTAGAGGGAACATTGCCAGGCACACCGTTCAAAAGTGCAAGCTACACACACCAAATGCACAGGGAACCGCACCCTGCTGCCTGCTCCACTGCAGTCTCTCCCCTGTTGCTTTGGAGTTTGGTAAACATTGTGATTGAACGGAGACAGTCTGTCTGGAAATGTATCCATTCACGCTGGTTGACCTGCCATGAACTTCAGTTCATGAACCACGAACTGGCAAAAAGTAGTCACAAACATGAGCTCGTGAGCCAGTTCGTGCCCATCCCTAGACATGGTCCATTACATGGAAGAGTCTAGTTTTAAGTGTAGTTTTTACAATCAGGATCTGCATCTCACAGAATTTAAGCTGAAAAAAAGACTCCAAATACCCATGATCTGTAGAAACCAAAGGAGTTGAAAAGGGCCAATGATTCCCATTTCCCTAACAGTTGTTGTATTGTTCTGGGGCTAATACCAATTAACAGCTGTAATCCTTTAGGTAACAAATACATGGTTTCCTACTTTTCTGATATGTGGAGGTCCTGCAGTCTGATGAGTATGGGACAGATCATTACAGTTAGCAGTTATTTAGGGCCAGATAAATAAAGTAGCAGAGAGAAAAAAAATAGGGCAAGATGTTTTAGGTTCAAGCTTGAAAGGTTTGGTATGCCATGAATCCCCCAGAGCTGCCTTGCGTGAGGATGTTCAACATGAAAAAATATGTCATTAGAGATGGGCACGAACCGGCTCATGAACCAAAGTCTGTCATGAATTTTGTCCAGCTCATTGTTTGCTTTTAGTGGGGAGCAGAAAGTAGAGTGTGTGTGTAATGGCTTGTAGCTATTTAAACCCCTGCTTTCTGCTCCCTGTGAAAAGTGTCAGGGAGCAGAAAGCAGGGTCGCAAACAAATACGAACCAGTTTGGTTCGCAAACCAATGTTATCAGTTCATGGTTCAGCCCACGAACCTCAAACTGAACTGCGGAAATGCAGCTTGTGCCCATCCCTACATGTCATCCACTGTCAGTGGCTTTGCACTCCCTCCTTGCAGTCGATTCTGAACTGCGCACAGAGATGTCACAGCCTTCCTTCTCTCACGGATCTGACCTCCTGCGCTTCTGTTTCCATCCAGGATTATAAAGAGAAACTCATCCGAGAAGGCAAGTACGAGCGGCCCTTCCATGTCGCCTACTGAGCTCCCACGAACAGTGTGGTGGACCGCTGCCGACTGGGCCCCTGCGGCAGTTGCACTCTCTCCATGTAGTAGCACCGGGCCCCTTGCGAAATCCACACTTCTCCATCAGGAGCTGGTTTCCCTTCATTGCATGACAAGGTGTCAGCTACAATAAAGGCTGTCTTGGCTTCGGACTGTATATGTTCCTTGCCTATCTGTGTATTTTTAAGACTCAGAGCTTGGGTTTCTCCAAGATTATAGAATGTGTGCAATTTTGGGGACAGTGGACGGAGAGAAGCAATACGAGCAGAGGTCGATTTGGGGGGGATCGCAGTTCCCCTGGGTGAGGTGCGGGGGCGGGGCACACGATGAAGCCCCACCCCCTGCTTCCGGCCGCCCTGCTTCCGGCCCTCATTCAGCCAGGAGGAGGCAGGAGAAGAGGGAGGGTAAGTTGCTTCCTCCCCGGCTCTCCCCATCCCTGCCTGCCTGGGGCCTTGGCGGGGCTTCCTCGCACTCCCACCGGCCTTGCAGGTCCACTGCCGGGCCTTATGATGTCAGGGGGTGTGGCATATGCTAATGAGTTCCCCTAGCTCTTTTTCTACGAAACCACCCCTGAATACGAGTCCGAAGGTGGGGAGAGGGGGGGCAGGACAAGAGCAGCAGAGGAGGGCAGAGACGGCCCGTGGGGCAGCTCTGGTGCCCAAAGAACTGGGGAGGCTCCGGTCCACCTTTCCTAGCTTGTCCATGCTGGGTCAAGGCACTTTTCTTCTGGAGGGGATTTGGAGGTCTCTGAGCTACAACTCTTACATTACTGCTGACATTGTTCAGTGTTCCCTTCCTGCCATGATTGGTACGTTTTCGTTTTGTGTTCTGTTCTCTCAATCTTGTGATGCCCACTTCTTAACTTGTATGGTAGAATTAGCTGTTGTAGATTTTCTGGGTTGTCTGGTCGTGGTCTTGGCATTGTAGAACCGGACGTTTCGCCAGTAGCTGTGACTGACATCCTCAGAGGCATAACACAGAAAGATGGAGTACTCTCTGTGTCAAGGTGAGAAGAAAAATGGTAGGCAGGTAATTTTGTTCTTCTTCTCACCTTGACACCGAGAGTGCTCCGTCTTTCTGTGTTATACCTCTGAGGATGCCAGTCACAGCTACTGGCCAGACAACCCGGAAATCTTCAACAGCTAATGAACTCCGACTGTGAAAGCCTTCGACAACATATTGTATGGTAGAACATGCAAAAATGTGCTGAACCACCTGGGGATCTTTAATCAAATGCGAAGGGGACATGGCTCAGTGGCAGAGCATCTGCGTGGCATGCAGAAGGTCCCAGGTTCAGTCCCCGGCATCAGTTTTATCTGACCTCAGACGCTTTAACAAATACTTACCAATGTGTTGGCGATTGAAGCAGTTTTCAAAAGAAGAAGAGTTGGTTTTATACCCCACCCTTTACTACCTGAAGGAGTCTCAGAGCGGCTTACAATCGCCTTCCCTTCCCCTTCCCACAACAGACACCCTGTGAGGTGGGTGGGGTTGAGAGAGCTGTGACTGACCAAGGTCAACCAGCTGGCTTCATGTGGAAGAGGAGTGGGGAATCAAACCCGGTTCTCCAGATTAGAGTCCACCGCTCCTAACCACCACACCAAACTGGCTCAACACCTACAACCTGATCCTTTCAGCTGGAGCTGCTGGGAATTGAACCTGGGACCTTCTGCATGCAAAGCAGAAGATCCCCCGCTGCGCCACAACCCCTCCTGGTGCCACAACGAAGCAGTTGCTGGCATAAGAGCCAGCCGATTAGAGAAATATGCACAGTTAGCAGCGACATGTCACTTCGCACTCGAGAAATCCTCTCTTGAGGGGAGGCAAGTGTTCACCGCCATTACCTTATATAGGCCTAGGAGACCCTCGTTTCATCATCAGCGTCTCGAGTACCAGAGAAAGCAGATAACACTCAGTCGTATCAGGGAGAGGCCAGTTCCCCAGAGTGGGAGGCTTATAGGACACACACACACACCCTTATCACAAAGCTTTACTTGAACAATTCAGATTAGTGGTTTTATTTCTTTTTTGACACTCGCGGGCCACTCTTCCCCACAGTTGCTCACTGCGATTTCCGGATTTAGGAAGGGGGGGGGTTAAGGCACAGTTCCCCCCTTGGGATTCCTTTAGGCCGTGCACACAGCCCCGGGCCTTTCACTTGCGCTTGGGACTGAAGTGGCTCTTGAGGGGTTCCCAGCACTTGTAGTACGTCTTATCCAGGCAGGTGGCTAGACCCCATTTGCTGACGGCCAAGCTCAGGGAAGACTCGAACATGAAGGCCTGTGGGGACACAGCAGACGACACGTCGAAAGGAGAACGAGAAACATTCACTTTGCGTTAAATGCCCGGATGGTTGTAACAACCGATCGTTGGGCGGGTTCTGTCGTGCGCAGCATGTTAGGATGAAGGCCCCAAGGGGTACCTGCTCAACAAGAGATGTTTCTGGGCGGTCCAGAATGTTTATTTATTCAATTTCGATCCCGCACGTGGGCTCAGGGCGGGTTACGACATTAAGACAAAACCATAAAATTAACCCTTAGACAATGGCGAACAAACTACAACACAGCTATTTCAGTGCTGCCCTGGTGTTAGACAATAAACACAGAAAGGCTGGTTCCGAAAAGAAAATAAATGCCAGCTTGTGGATACCTTATCTTGGGTAAACTGAGGTGGCTACCATTTTGTGTCCTCGAGAATTTAAGACCATAGTATAGATCAGGGGTGGCCAAACTTGCTTAACCTAAGAGCCACATAGATATAAATGTCAGATGTTTGAGAGCCACAAGACATAAATATAGCCCACATGTTTTTATTGAAAAATATGCAGATTTACTTTTTTCTAACATTAAATGAGACTGCCAGAAAATAAAAACAAAAGGGGTACAAACAGATATTGATAATGATATTTAACTTTAGATTGGGAGGGAAGGGAGAAAGAGAGTCACAGAAAGAAAGGTGGAAAGAAAGCAACTTTAAAGGCATCTTCCAAGACCCCCACGCTCCCCCCCAACAAATGCCTTCTTCAAGCCGGCCGGTGGGAGGGGGAGGTCTTTGAGAACGCATTTAAAGTTAAAGTTGCTTCCTTTCTCTGCTCCCCCCATCTGAGCCCTACCCTGGGTGGGGAACACTGGCTGGGGAAGGGAAGACCGATCGGGGAGGCACGCCTTCCCTTTGCTTCCCCAG
Source organism: Gekko japonicus (assembly GCF_001447785.1). Lineage (NCBI taxonomy): Eukaryota > Metazoa > Chordata > Lepidosauria > Squamata > Gekkonidae > Gekko > Gekko japonicus. The sequence continues at coordinate 110,168 of NW_015169900.1, read as the reverse complement.
CCACCCTGCCGGGAGCCGCACAACAGGCATGTGACTCCCGAGCTGCAGTTTGGCCACCCCTGGTATAGATGGTAACAGAAAGGTAACAGGAGGGGCCAGATGATATTTGACGTCCGCTGCCTCACCCAAAAGCCTGACGGAAGAGCTCCTTCATTGAACTCACTGGCCTAGAAGGGCTTGTAGCTGGGAGCCCAGCGGTGCACACGTGCGTGATTTTATTGGAGATTTTAAACTTGATCGAGGTCAGGGGTCCCCAGCCTTTTTGAACCTGCAGGGACCTTTGGGACTCTGACACAGCACGGTGGGCCTGGCCACAAAATGGCTTCCACGGCTTAGCTTCGGTCACATCATGAACATCCTTGTGTTGTCGTGGCAGCTGCTGCCAAAGCAAAATGTTTTTAAACCACCTCTGTCTCTGCTCTGATTTGGGTGGCCCCAGCTACGTCAGCTTTCAGAAGCTAAGCAGGGTCAGCCCTGGTTAGTATTTGACCATGAACATCCTTGTGTCGTGGTGGCAGCTGCCGCCAAAGCAAAATGTTTGAGAACCACCTCTGTTTGTCTCTGCTCTGACCTGGGTGGCCCCAGCGACGTCAGCTTTCAGAAGCTAAGCAGGGTCAGCCCTGGTTAGTGTTTGGATGGGAGACCACCAAGGAAGCCCAGGGCTGCTACTCAGAGGCAGGCAATGGCGAAATCTGTTTGTTTGTCTCTCTTACCTTGGAAACCCTTACGGGGTCACCATAAGAAGAGAAGAGGTTGGATTTATACCCCACCCTTGACTTGAAGGCTCAGAGTGGCTTATAATTTCCTTTCCTTTCTCTTCCCCTCCCCACTCCACAACAGACACCCTGTGAAGTAGGTGGGGCTGAGAGAGCTTTTTCAAGGACTGCTCATGAGTGAACAGCTCTGAGAGAACTTGTGACTGACCCAAGGTCACCCAGCTGGCTGCATGTGGAGGAGTGGGGAATCAAACCCGGTTCTCGCAGATTAGAGTTCGCCGCTCCTAACTACGACACCCAGCTGGGCTGAGAGAGCTTTTTCAAGGACTGCTCATGAGTGAACAGCTCTGAGAGAACTTGTGACTGACCCAAGGTCACCCAGCTGGCTGCATGTGGAGGAGTGGGGAATTAAACCCGGTTCTCGCAGATTAGAGTCCGCTGCTCCTAACCACGACACCCAGCTACAACTTGACGGCACTTTCCTCCAACCCCACCTTAGACCTGCCAGTCGGCACTCGGCAGAGCCAGTCTTTCCACTTGGGCTTTGTGGCTCTTACCATTGTGCCTTCGGCAACCCTCTCGGGCTCCAGTTTGCTTGTGCTCGCTTTCTCAAAACACTCCGCATCTGGTCCGTGGGGCGTCATCATGCTGTGCAGGGTGGCCCCTCCAGGCAGAAATCCTTGCTCCTTTGCCTCATAATGCCCTTTGATCAGGCCCATAAACTCACTCATGCAGTTCCCTGTGGGGAAAAAATATATCGGGTAGACCCAGTCTACTGGAAACTCGGCAAAGATATTTTGAGAGTGGGTATGTTAAGTTGGAGAGGGTCAACTCCATCTTGGGTAGGGTTGCTGACTCTGGATTAGGGAATTTCTGGGGGTGGAGCCTGGGGAAGGCAGGGTTTGGTGAAGGGAGGAGCTTCAACAAGGTATAATGCTGTAGAGTCCACCCTCCAAAGCAGACATTTTCTCCAGGGGAACGGATCTCTTTCCCCCCCGGAGATCAGTTGTAAACCTGGAACATCTTCAGGCCCTAACTGGAGATTATTCTCCATAAAATTAAACCTCCAAAATAATCAAAGACAGTGCCAGGGCTCTTTTTGCAGCAGGAACTCATTTGCATATTAGGTGTTGTTGTTGTTCAGTCGCACAGTCGAGTCCGACTCTTCGCGACCCCATGGACAATCTCCCGCCAGGCTCTCCTGTCTTCCGCTGTCCTCCGAAGTTGGCTCAATTTCATGTTCGTTGCATCGCTGACACTGTCTAACCATCTCATCCTTTGCCCTAATAGCCAATCCTCCAAGAGCTTACACAGTAGCCCCTGTAAGAAGAGCTCTGTAAGCTCTTGGAGGATTGGCTACATTAGGTGTGTGAAGCCTAATATGCAAAGGAGTTTCTGCTACAAAGAGAGCCCTGAAAGACACTAAATATAATGCTTACAAATTATTCACATAATGAGCAATAACAAACATACAAAACAATCTCAATACAAACGGTTGTCCATTTGGAAGAATGCAGTGACATGTAATATTTTATTATGTCGTAATTCTGGTTCTTGTTACGTTGTTAACGGTTCCATCTTGTATATAGCTTTGGTGAAACGAGGTGCTACAATGCCGGTTCACCCTGTCAGTTGGAACTAAACTTGGAGAGCTGCTATATGAACAGAACTTTGTAAGTCTTCGGGAACAGAGGGTTCTACTCACCTGAAGTACCACTGGTGTATGGAGTGGACTTTTGAATTTGTAATTTGCCTTTGAATCCCTTGTTCTGTGACTCATGAGCTTGGCTCTTTCGCTATTTGCACAACTTATTTATATGACAGGAAGGCCTGGCGTGATGTGGTTCATGGGGTCACGAAGAGTCGGACTTGACTGTGCGACTGAACAACAAAAGTTTTATGAATATCAAGCTTCGTATTGCGATTGTTTTGTATGTTTGTGACTGCTGATTGTGCAAATAATTTGTAAGTGTTATATTTTGTGTTGTCGAGTATTTTTGGAGGTTTAGTTATATGGAGGATTTTTCTTTTTCTTATATTCACTTCATCCATGTATTTCACTTCTGTTCCCAACTGGAGATTGGCAACCCTAGTCTTGGGACTGAACATGTAGGAACTATTCCCCCAAAAGCATTGAATGTGACGTTTTTTGGATCCTATACTGCTATTGTACTTATGGACCATATAGGCATTAATGGAACTTATAGGCTGTTGTGGATTTAGAGGAGACTCCTCATTCAATCACTTCGTAGCCAGGCCCCAGCAATGGCCCAAGAGTCCTTTTGCGGAATTTAGCTTCAGCGTCTTGTGCAGAATGGAAATCCTCGTATGGGCATTTAGGGGAAGTCTTCCCACTGTGCAGTGGAGTGAGCAACTCACGTACGATGGTAATAGGGTGGGCGGAAGGTGTTGGTCGCCACTGCCCAGCGGGGAGGGAAGATCACGAAATCGGCGATTGCCACTCCGGGACGAGTTGACTTTGCGGTCAAGACCGTGAAGATAGAAGGATCCTTCAATGAAGGGAGAAAGTTTGAATGATATCAGGGGGAAATGTTGGAGTGTGATCTTGATAGCTCAACTATATTTTGTGAGTTTGTAAATCATAGGATCAGAACCCCTGTACGACCCAGGAAATTCACAAATACCTTCCCTTCCACACCCATAGTGACCGCTGTTTCATGCCTAGATGACGACAAAAAACTCTCCCGGATCTCCAGCCAAACTGTCCTGGAGAAAATTGCTTCCTGACACCCCCAAAGTGGCGATCGGCATTTCCCTGGGCGTGTAAGGAAGGGCCACGAGAACTAAGCACGGAGGCAACCCTTCCTGCCCTCCCTTCTCACGATCTGCCGAAGTTCACAGAATCCGCATTTCTGTCAGAATGGCCATCGAGCCTCTGTTTGAAGACCTCCAGAGAAGGAGACCCCACCGCCTCCCGAGGAAGCCTGTTCCACTGAGGACCCGCTCTGACTGCCAGGAAGTTCTTCCTAATGTTTAGCCGAAAGCTCTTTTGATTTAATTTCAACCCACTGGTCCTGGTCCGACCTTCTGGGGCAACAGAAAACAACTCCGCACCATCCTTTTTATGACAGCCCTTCAAGTACTTGAAGAAAATAATGACTTCGGTAAGTGTTAGGGTTATGCATAGGTAGGGGTCTTGGGCTTAAAAGCTGTAGCTCAGAGGTCCCCAACACAGTGCCCGCGGGCACCATGACATCTGCTGGCACCTTTCCTGGTGCCTGCCAAGTGTTTTTAAGAAAGCAGATGAGGCTTTTTTTGCCCAGCAAGTCTTCTGATTGGCCACTGGACACCTGAAAGGCTGTGCAGATTTTTTAAAAGTTGCTTTTGGCAGCCACAACACCAGCGCCACGACAACGCCACCACAACACACAGATCTTCCCTGTGTGACTGGAGGTAAGCTGTGAGTAAGTGAGAACATATTTTGAACAATATGTTCATTTAAAAAGACACCCTGTTAAACAGAGCTTCTGCCCAAAATGATGATGAGTTACTATCAGAATTATGCTTGAACTCAGTCCCTGATACCTTGTCTTTGCCTCTGCTTCTTGTGGTAGCCATTTTTGTGGTTGGCTTCCCCTCATAAGAACATAAGAGAAGAAGAAGAGGAGGAGGAGGAGGAGATCGGATGTATACCCCCGCCCTGCACTACTGAAGTAGCAGCTTACAATCTCCTTTCCCTTCCCCTCCCCACAATAGACACCTGAAGTAGTTTGGGCTGAGAGAGCTCTTTCGAGGACTGCTTATGAGAGAACAACTCTGGGAGAACTTGTGTCTGACTCAAGGTCACACCAGCAGCTGCATGTGGAGGAGTGGGGAAATCAAACTCGGTTCTCCCACATTAGACTCCGCGCTCTTAACCGCTACACCAAACTGGCTCTCATGTTGGAAGGAGCCATGTTGAATCAGGTCAGTGGCCCCTCCAGTCCAACACTCTGTGTCACAGTGGCCAAAACACAGGGGCCATCAGGAGGTCCACCAGCAGGGCAACAATTTTGTCGTCGCGCCCACCCCCCTGAGCCAGAATTCCAGAGGTGCCCTCAGGCTCAAAAAGGCTGGGGGACTCCTGCTGCAGCTGTTTAATGTGGGGGTGATGGAGCAGGTGGCTGCAAAGTGCCATCAGGGCTCCCCCCTGTGCCGAGGGTCACCTTTGCTTTTGGGCTGCTGGAAGGAAGTGGCCGCCCCTGTACCCCTGAGCGGGGTAATTAATTAACTACCGTATGCCATTGTGTATAGAATAGCCAGGAGATTCTAAGATTGTCTGGCAGCCAGAAGATCTAGCTCTTTTAGCATCATGTACCACTAGGTGGCAAGCTAGATTTGTTTTTAAGGCATGAGACGTTTCAGAGGTAGTTTGCCATTTCCTGCCTCTGTGTCATGACCCTGGTATTCTTTGGAGGTCGCCCTTCCAAATACTAGCCAAGGCCCACCCTGCTTAGCTTCTGAAGCAATCAGGCTTGCCTTGGCTATCAAGGTCACAGCCTTTCCCTCCACAAGCCAAGCTGGGTTTTAATCCTGCACAGGAAAGCCCAGAACTTACCGCGTGGTCAAAAGCTGTAGCATTGATGACCATGAAATTGCTGAGGTCGTACTTGTACGGTGTGTAATTCCCGTGCCAGGCCACGACATTGAATGGAGAACATGCCTGTAAGACGAAGCAGAGTGCAAGTCTCTGTGGAAAGCGTCTTGATAATAATGTAAAGGCAAAGGTTTCCTTGCTCGAAAGTCAGTCGAATCCGACTCTAGGGTTGCGGTGCTCATCTCCGTTTCAAAGCCGAAGAGCCAGCGCTGTCCATGTGGTCATGTGGCCGGCATGACTAAACACCAAGGCGCACGGAACGCTGTTACCTTCCCACCGAAGTGGTACCTATTTATCTACTTGCAATTTCTTGCTTTCGAACTGCTAGGTTGGCAGGAGCTGGAACTAGAGACAGGAGCTCTAATAATGGCGGCGTCCCAAAACTAAGAAGACCTTTTACTTTGGCAAGACTGAACATTCTTCCCTTGCCGGTTTTGAAGGGCAGTGTAATGATTCCATATTTTGGTGTGTGTGTCTTTAAATGCTGAGTTTGCAGTAATGTGAGAAGAGTGATAGAGGGAGACAAGTGTGATTTGATTGGCTGCTGACTGAGAGTGTGGGAGGAGGGGTCTCTGAGAGGATTCTGTGTGTGTGTGTCTGTGAGGAGATTCTGTGATATGAGAGAGACACGTATGGAAGAGTTTTGAAGAGAGTCTGTGTGACTCAGTTATGAAGTGATTCTGTGTGTAAAGTTTGAAGAGTCAGCATAGTCTGCGTGACTATGGAATTTTGAGTCTAATTAACAGTTTAGTCTGTGTGACTATATATAAGAGAGAGAAAGATTATACTGAGAGTCTACGCCTGTCGGAGTGACTGTAACACCAAGCTTTGCCAGTTATATTTACAAGTTCCTTTTTTCAGTAACAGTTCAAAATAACCATAAACCTATTTTGTTCTTCATTAAATAAATCAAGTTTTGTTTAAACTTATCCCAGAAATCAGTACAGTATTTCCTCAGGGCTACATAGTCCTCTGAAGTGTCCAGACCCTAGGTCATACTACCAAAAGAGAGAGAATTGGAATTTTTAATTCCTGGTGGCAGCAGAAAACTACCAAGTTTATATATACAGAGAGAGTGTTTAAAGGTAAAACCGTTTCCCCAATAGCAACAACCCCACAGGCAGATATAATGAAATATCATACTCTAATAGAATATGCAGATGCTCATATGATACAATCGAAAACATTGAACATATGAGTACAGAGTGCCCCGTATTCGATCAGTTGAGGGCTAATTTAGTCACCCCTTTACTTAAAGATACGGAATTGCTAAATGTGCAAGCCCAGGTGTCGTGACTACTAACTGGATACAAACAATCGTGTCACCCTCCCAGTGGCAAAATTCATAGGCGCAATAATCAAATATAAAAGAAATAATCCCGAGTAAGGTCTTTTAAAATATTTTGTTCTAATTTCTGCATAAGGTGATAGCTGTAGGAACAGTACTAGATAGATTTTTTGTTGTTCAGTCGCACAGTTGAGTCCGATAGACAGGTAGATAATAATGGCGGTAAGAGAACATTCAGTTATTCATGACGTTTCTTAGCCACCTTGCTTCCTTGTGGAGCTCGGCGGCTTCCAAACACATATAAAACGCTATTCTGTGTGTTTGTAATACGTTAAACACAAAAGCCCAAGTTTTAAAATCACAATTCAGAACTACTAATAATTTAACCCAGGGGTGTCAAACATGCGGCCCGGGGCCGGATCAGGCCCCCAGAGGGCTTCTATCAGGTCTGCTGTCTCCTGCTTCTTCCTCCAGTTCTGCTGCTGCTGCGTCATAGCTTGCTTTCCCAGACTCTCTCAATCGCTCAGGAGAGATAGATCGGCAAGCTTCTGCTCCCTGCACTGGGCTGAGCCCCCCCCCCCAGAGTGCTAGAGCACAGACATTTTGATGCAATAATTGAGAGCAAGAAGTATCAGAGACAGTTAAATAAACAAAATATTGCAAGAATGCTAATGATTCGAGCATGTTTTTAAGTTAAAAAAAACCAACCTTTGTGTTTGTGTCCTTTATAAAGTTTATATCTCCGCTACCTGGCATTACATTTTATGACACACATGGGCCGGCCCGACAAGGTCCAATTTATGTCAAATCCAGCCCTCCATAACAAATGAGTTCGACACCCCTAACCAAACACAGTTCTAAATAAAGCGGTCTTCGACTGCCTGCTAAAGATCAGAAATGAGGGGGCGCCAGGCAGGCCTCCCTGGGGAGGAGGTTCCGTAATTGCGGGGCTGCCGCTGAAAAGGCCCTGTCTCAGGTACCCACCAAAGAAGCATCTTTGATTGGGGGGGACTGTCAGGAGGGCATTTTGTTCCAGGCAGGAACAAATGGGAGAAGATGGTCCTTCCGATGCCCTGGTCCCAAGTCAAGTGGGGCTTTAGTATGTCACTGGTGCAGGCCAAACAGAAACTGGGGATGCTTTTCTTACCAATTACAAAGATGAGGCAGGTGTGTGTTTAGCCTAACCTTAGACAGCTAGTGTAGCATTGGGGCTAGACTTGTCGGATTAGGATTTGGGAGGGCCCCGGTTCGAATCCTCTGCCACGGAAGCTCGCTGGGTGACCTTGGGCCAGTCACACAGTCTCAGCCTAACCTACCTCGTAGGACTGCTGGGAGGATACAATGGACGGGAGGAGAATGATATAAGCTGCTTTGTGTCTCCATCAGGGAACAAGGGGGGGGGTCTATAGGCTAATGGGGTCTGAACTTGCTGAGAATGAGAGGGAGAAAGGTCTTGGGGTCGTAGTAGGTAGCTCAATGGAAGTGCCTACCCAGTGCCCTGCAGCGGTGAAAAAGGCAAACTATGTGGGGGACCATTAGGAAAGGGACTGAGAATAAAATGGCTGATATTGTAATGCCCCTGTATAGATCTAAGGGTGCTGGAGTAGATGGACCATCGGTCTGATCCAGCAGGGCTCTTCTGATGTTCTTAAGTGAAGTTAATAAATTCCAGAGTGGTAGTCCCACACTAGACTGTCGCAGCAAAACTAAGCAGCAGTTCAGCGGTATCTCAGGCCAACAAAATCCATTCCAACATGACCTTTTGTGAGTCCAAGCTCACTTCATCAGCGGCAGGACGTGTCCACAGTGAATATATTTCTACTTAAAAGAAAGGGCAGTGGTAGGGAGCAATACTCCCTCTAAGCTGCAAAATCTTGTGAGCAAATATTCTACTTTGTGAGCTTAGGGTTGCCAGGTCCCCCCGGGGGGGCGGAGAAACCCCCGCTCCGGAGGCCCGTTCCCCACCGGCCTGCATTGGGCTGCCAGGGGAACCCCACCCCCAAAGTTACTAGGGGACGCTCTATCATTCGAGGGAAAACTCTATGGTTTTCCCTCGAATGACTGCGCCCCCGCCCCCAACGTGCCCGATGCGATGATGCGATGACATCACTTTGCGCGCACCAGAAGACTCCCAGGGAGGAACAAGACTCCTTCCCCGCTATTTCCTAAGTTCAACTTGGCAGCCCTATGTGAGCTACAGGCATTAAAGGTTGTGAGCGAGCAATTTGGCTTCTGCATAGATTAGTTTGCTCTGGAGCCACCCTTCCTGAACTAAGACAAAAAATGTGTGAGCAGGAGGCTAAAAAACTGTGAGCTGGCTCACGCTAACTCAGAGGGAACACTGGTAGGGAGATGTTCCAAGAAGAGGCCAGTTGGAAATAAAGAGAAATCAAGTCAGAGTGGGTGAGGACCACTCCCAGTTGCCGACAGGAGTGGGATTAATTTAAAATCAGATCTAATCGAGGGTGAGATGAGTTTCCCATAATGCATTTAGCAGTTGGTTTCTAAGTTCCAAAACACCTAGAGGGACCATCCCCCCCCCCCACACCCTCCAGTCAGCAGCTTTCCATTGAACAGATCTTTCACTTTGGGAACTTCAAGTTGGTGTGCTTAGAACCTGTGGCTGCCCATTCCAGTAGAGGGAGGGGAGACCTGTTGACCTTACACAGCACAGTTCTCAATGGAACTATGCACTGTCCACTGCTGAACTCCCAGAGCGTATTTGCAGCGAAATCCTTCATTCTGTAAATAGGTAATTTTCCATTTCCCAACCTGCTGTGCCGTAAAGAGCTTCCCTTGGTACTTGTTGATAACCGTGTACCCTTCGGCGACTTGGCGGTCTTCGTACCAGGCAACGGGCACAAGGAAATCTCGTGGGTTGGCCAAACCATTAGCTCCTAAGGGAGAAAGCAGCAGGTCTTTGTCACCATTTATGGACCCGAGCAGCCGATTTGGGTTGTTGGTCTGCTCTTGAACAGTCCCCAACTTTTTGGAGCCTGCGGGCACCTTTGGAATTCTGACACAGGGTGGTGGGAAAAGGGCAAGAGTCCAGGAGCACCTTAAGGACTTCCCAAAATTTGTGGCAGGGGAGGAGCTTTCGTGAGTCACTGCTCACTTCTTCAGATACCATCCGCAACTAAATTTTGTTCATCTTTAAGGGGCTACTGGACTCTTGCTCTTTTCTGCTGCTACAGACTAACACAGCTGGCTACCCATCCAGATCTATTTCCTACATGTGAAAGTACTTTCTTTTACCTGTCCACACCTGAACCTTCTATCAGCTATGGATAACACCGAAAATGGTGTGGATACTCCAGCGCAAGGGGTTAAATGCACTGAGGGGATATGGCAAAAAATCCCCAAATCCACATATACATGTGGCCCGGCCTTTAAGTTCATAATTTCTGGGCTTCTTTTGCACCTTTAATTAAGTGGCCTTAGTGGCAAATCTTTACCAATCGGTCCAAGGTCTGGCAGCTCAAAATGTACTCCGTAGATCTCCAGGATGTAGCCCCGAGTTTCCCCGAACACTTCCACGCTGAAACGCATCCCTTGCTGGGAGACAGAACACAAAGAGGGCTGTTAAGGGCTTGCTTGGGGTGACTGCACACGGATCTTTTACTCTTTTTGAAGGACTACTGCAAGACGAACAGATTCCCCCGATGAAGCCTGTTGGTGAAACACGGAGGGAATTTCTTGAAATTTAATGGAGCAATAAAGTGTATTTTACCAGATTTACTGTATTTTGCCTTGGCCCTATTTTTATTTCTTATACTGAATCAGACCATTTGGGTCCATGATGGTCAGTATTGTCTACTCAGACTGGCAGCAGCTCTCCAGGGTCTCAGGCTGGGGTCTTTTGCATCACCTACTGCTAGGTTCTCTTTAACTAGAGATGCCGGGGATTGAAACTGGGACCTTCTGCATGCCAAGCAGAGGCTCTACCACTGAGCCACGGCCCCTCTTTACAACTCTCCAGGGTCTCAGGCTGAGGTCTTTCACATCACCTACTGCCTGGTCCTTTTTAACTTGTGATGCTGGGGATTGAACCTGGGACCTTCTGCATGCCAAGCAGAGGCTCTATCACTGAGCCACAGCCCCTCTTTACAGCTCTCCAGGGACTCAGGCAGAGGTCTTTCACATCACCTACTGCCTGGTCCTTTTTAACTTGTGATGCTGGGGATTGAACTTGGGACCTTCTGCATGCCAAGCAGAGGCTCTATCACTGAGCCACAGCCCCTCTTTACAGCTCTCCAGGGACTCAGGCAGAGGTCTTTCACATCACCTACTGCCTGGTCCTTTTTAACTTGTGATGCTGGGGATTGAACTTGGGACCTTCTGCATGCCAAGCAGAGGCTCTATCACTGAGCCACAGCCCCTCTTTACAGCTCTCCAGGGTCTCAGGCAGAGGTCTTTCACATCACCTACTGCCTGGTCCTTTTTAACTGGAGATGCTGGGTGTTGAACCTGGGACCTTCTGCTTGCCAAGCAGATGTTCTACCACTGAGCTGCAGCCCCTTCCCAGGAATACATGAAGCGTCATTGATTTCCTTGGATCAGAGGAGGAGGGCACTGCAGCTTTTGTTGGATCGAGAGTGTTCCAAGTTGCCAATGTGGGGCAGCGACTGCTATTTTCTTGCTTGGCATGCCTGGAATGTTTTTGTTTTAAATCTGTGACAAATCTTCTGGATTTCCTTGTATTTATTGCACCGTTCCAAAAGATTTTCTTCATGGGGGTCAAAGATGAGAATCTACTCTGGCAAGCTGGAGGGACCGGCCATGACACCTCCCTTGCAACGGTGCAGATAGACGGTAATCTAGTAGTTGCATGAGGGGTTGGATCCTAGTGATTATCCCACTGGGATTAATGCTGGTGGGAAGTTCTTCTGTTAGCAGAATGACCTGCTACTTTAAAAGATTGTGAATGTGCTGAAGTCAGAGCACCGAGGAGCCTTGGCCAAGTGGCTGAGCCTCTGCTTTGCACGCCGAAGGTCTCAAGTTCAGTTCCCGGAATCTGTAGTTAAGAAGATCAGGAAGTAGGTGGTGTGAAAGACCTCTGCCTGAGATCCTGGAGAGCCACTGCCAGTCAGAGTAGACGATACTGACCTTGACAGACCGATGGATTGATCCAGTATTAGGCAGCTTTGTCTCGTCTGTGAGGCTCCAAAAACGTAATAGGATATTCTAGCAATAAATGACAACATGGAGGAAAGAATTCTTCCAATCATATCCACCCCCACCCCCACAACTCTATGCCAGATGCCCGTTGTTCAGGCCCATAGTGGAACAAATCCTGTTTCTTTCAGGAGAACAAGACTACCTGTTGCTCACCTGTATGACACAGATCTCATTGGGCTCCACCAATAGCTTGCCAAACTCTGTAGTGATGAGGAGCTTCCCTTGCTGTGGCACTGGAGGAAGGAAGCAGAAAGTGTACCTTGAAGCATGTTCCCGACCCCAGACTGAGGGGTAGACCAGTGGCCTTCCCCCAGCCTTGGGGAAGCCTTCTTCCAACTTAAGTCGCTCTAAGAGGAAGGTTTCTCAGGTAGGGTACTGCCCAACAGTTCTTAAAGGACCCTCTCACAGGCGGGCCCTGAGTCCAGGAGACAGGAAGATGAACAAGATTGGGGACGTGGGGGGAGGAACCTTGATGGCAAAGTTGGGTTTCAGAACATGAGTGCCCTGCTGGATCAGACCAGTGGTCCATCGAGTCCAGCATCCTGTCTCACTCTCTGGAGGTAGGGTTTTCCCTACCTCCAATCCACCGCCGGCCAGTTGGCTGGTGGGGGGAGCCCTGCCCCCGGAGAGCCCCATCCTGCTCAGTGCAATGACATCACCCGTTGGTTACATCATCACGCCGGGCACATCACACGGGGGACGCTCTAGCATTTGAGCAAAAACTCTATGGGGAGGATACCATGCCATAGAGTCCTGTCTCCAAGGGAGCCCTTTTCTCCAGGGGCACTGACGGCTGTCATCTGGAGATCAATCGTAACAGTGGGAAATCTCCAGGTGCCATATGGAAGATGGCAACCATAGGGCTGAGGCACACTTGTCCCTCACGCACAGATGTTTCAGCACCTGAACAGGCAAGACAAGGGCGTCATCTGAGCCCACCATGCTGCTGGGCCATCAGGATTGGGCCCTAACCTCATCTTAAAATCACTTCAAAATGGCGGCTGCGGCCCCATGGCGGACATGAGGGTGCCGTCACGTCTAGTTTGGTCCTAATACAGAAGCTAATGTGTAGAAGGGATGCACAAGGTGATGTGTGTTCGCAGGATCCTTCCCAAGGACAGAGCTCTGACCCGGCCGGCCTTCGGCTCTTTTGCTGAGCTGTTCTTTGATGATTAACTCATCTGACTCCATCAGGGTCACAAACCTCCAAGACTCCTCTGACCACTCACATGTGACTATTTCAATTTTACATCAGGTAGGAATATCAGCCCACAAAACTTCAAGAGTTCTTAAACCAGAAAGGCAGCCACTCACCAATCAGAAAGTCTCCATCTGAATTGTAGAAGCATCTGCGGAGAAAGGAGAGCATACAGAGAGTGGTTTTGCTGGGCAGTGTTCTCAAATTAGTTAAGAATACACCACAGCATTCAGCATAGGGCTGCCAGCCTCCAGGTGGGGCCTGGGGATCCCCCACTTTTACAGCTGATCTCCAGCTGACAGAGATCAGCTCTCCTGGAGAAAATGGGCTGCTTGGAAGGGTGGGCCCTATATGGCATTGTACCAGCGGTCATTTCCTGCGGGAGCGCACAGGAGCGGAGTAGTCCCAGAGGTAACCTCTCATATACGAATTTGCGTTCAGCCCTCGGCCAATCTTGAACCAACACGAATGCCGGCTCTGTGGCAGAAAATGCCGGATCACCCATATTAATGAGGCTGAGCCGCTTCCTCGGGGTGATCGGCTGCTTCCCACCGAATGGTTTTATTCAGGTACAAGCTCTCCCTCCTCTGCGAGGACAGATCTGCACGTCCCCCCCCCCAATAGCTAGCAATCCAAAACAGTCCAGTGGAGCCTGAGCGGTGGGTGTTGCCTTTTGACACACTTCTGGTGATGTCAGGGGGTGTGGCATATGCAAATAAGTTATGCTAATGAGCTCCTGCACCTCTTTTTCTAACCCTAACCCTAATCCCTGCATTGTACCGTGCTGAGGCCCCTCCCCTCCCCAAACCCCTCCTTCTCCCGGATCCACCCCCAAAGCCTCCAGCTATTTTCCAACCCAGACCTGGCAACCCTATTTCAGCATGCCACAGGTGTGCAAATCCCTGTCCTTGAAAAGAGGGGGAGGAGTTTCCATGTTGTGGGTTTAGGCTCACAGGAGTCTGCTGAGCACACAATCGGAAGGAAAGGCCACTCAAACCCCAAGACTTCTCTCCAAGCAGTGAGTGCTGGGGCAGATGCTCTCTCCTTGTGCACTCTAAAGCCAGCACACATTTATCTTCCCTTTGCACTTTGGCCTCGATGGCCCGGGCTAGTCTGCTCTCGTCAGATCTCAGAAGCTAAGCAGGGTTGGCCCCGGTTTGTGTTGGGATGGGAGGCCGCCGAGGAAACCCAGGGCTGCTACGCAGAGGCAGGCCATGGCAAACTACTTCTGAGCGTCTCTTGCCTTGAAAACCCCACGAGGGGTCGCCAGAAGTCAGTTGTGACTTGACAGCACTTTTCGCCACCAGTGGGGGAGGCCACAGGGCGTTGGGTATGGTCGGCAAGGACAAGGAAGAAGAGATTGGATTCATACCCCGCGCTTCACTACCTGAAGGAGTCTCAGAGCAGCTTACAATCTCCTTCCCTTCCCCTCTCCACAACAGGCACCCTGTGAGGTAGGTGGGGCTGAGAGAGCTCTTTCGAGGACTGCCCTTGGGAGAACAGCTCTGAGACAACTTGTGACTGACCCAAGGTCACACCAGCAGCTGCATGTGGAGGAGTGGGGAATCAAACCCGGTTCTCCCAGTTTAGAGTCTGTGCTCCTAACCACTATGCCAAACTGGCTCTCAAGGAGGACTTAGGGGACTGGCTCCGCCTATCCTGTCTCTCTACTGGCAACCCTATTTCAGCATGCCACAGGTGTGCAAATCCCTGTCCTTGAAAAGAGAGGGAGGAGTTTCCGTGTTGTGGGTTTAGACTCACAGGAGTCTGCTGAGCACACAATCGGAAGGAAAGGCCACTCAAACCCCAGGACTTCTCTCCACGCAGTGAGTGCTGGGGCAGATGCTCTCTCTTCCAGTACACTCTAAAGCCAGCACACATTTATCTTCCCTTTGCACTTTGGGAAAAGGGCTTGGCCCTGGCCTCGATGGCCCGGGCTAGCCTGCTCTCGTCAGATCTCAGAAGCTAAGCAGGGTCGGCCCTGGTTTGTGTTGGGATGGGAGGCCGCCAAGGCAGGCCATGGCAAACTACCTCTGAGCGTCTCTTGCCTTGAAAACCCCATGAGGGGTTGCCAGAAGTCAGCTGTGACTTGACGGCACTTTTCACCACCAATGGGGCAGGGCAACAGGGCATTGGGTATGGTTGGCAAGGACAAGGAAGAAGAAGAGATTGGATTCATACCCCGCCCTTCACTACCCGAAGGAGTCTCAGAGTGGCTTACAATCCCTTTCCCTTCCCCTCCCCACAACAGACATCCTGTGAGGTAGGTGGGGCTGGGAGAGCCCTGAGAGGACTGCCCTTGAGAGAACAGCTCTGAGAGAACTTGTGATTGACCCAAGGTCACACCAGCAGCTGCATGTGGAGGAGTGGGGAATCAAACCCGGTTCTCCCAGTTTAGAGTCTGTGCTCCTAACCACTATGCCAAACTGGCTCTCAAGGAGGACTTAGGGGACCGGCTCCGCCTATCCTGTCTCTCTAGCAGCTTCTTAATCTTCTCTTGAGGTTTCTTTTTCCTTGCCCTGTACAGAGTATTCACAGTCAGGGTTTGGGAGAAGAAAGAGCGAGGAACAGGAGCTGGGACCAGAAATCTCTGATTTGATTGATTTAATTTGTTATCCCACCCTCCAGGCCTAGGCCGGCTCAGGGCGGCTTACAGAACAGAATAAAAATTTTAGTGGTGCATAAAACACAGTTATTTCCAATAGTAGTACTATTCCAATAATACATAAAACATAATCAATATGCTCCTGCCCCACGCTGTATCACACGTACTTTCAGGCCCATAGCTACAGTGGGGCCTTTTGGGGCTCTGCCTCCTCAAATATGAGGCATGCTCCACAACAGCTGCTGCCCCTCTCACCCCTTCTCCCCTCCTGTGACATTAAAAGGGCCCTCCAGCTGATCGGCAGGAGCATGTGGCCTGCCAATCAGCTGGAGGTCCTTTTAAATATTGCAGCCGCCCCTTTCCCTCCCCTCCTCCAAGATTTAAAGGGCCCTCCAGCTGATCAGCGGGCCATTTAAATCTTGCAGGAGGTGAGGGAGAGGGGTGGTGGGTGGCTGCCGGCTGCATGCAGAAGAGCAGTGATGTGCATCATTTAAAGGCTTCCCTTTAAATGGTGTTTCTCAAGCGGGGGCTGCCCTCGCCTGAACTCCAAGCAGGGAATTCGCTGCCCCTCTCCCTCCCCCACTGCCCCACAATATTTCCCCATGCCCCACCAACCCAAAATGTCTGGCTATGGGGCTGTACACTTTCCCTAGTGGCTGGTATCCAAGCGAAAATCAGAGGGAAACCAGGGCTTTATACTGTCAAGCTGACGTAAAACCCTCCCGGCTAATCCGATGAGCAGTGATCTGAGAAACCCCTGGTTCAAATCCCACACTGGTCGCACATTTGGTTAGTGGCTTTAACGGAAGCTTCAGCCACCTTATCCCCAGTATAGGGATGATAATACCATACAACAGGGTTGTTATCAGGATTACAACATAATGCACATGAAGTACTTCGAACACTGAAAGCTCTCTGCAAATGCTAAGTAGGTATACATATTCTCAACAGGGTTACCAGCTCCAAGTTGGATTATTCCCGGAGCTTTGGGGGTAAAGTCTGGGGAGGGTGGGGTTTGGGGAGGGGAGGGACCTCAGTGGGGTGTAATGCCATAGAGTCCACCCTCCAAAGCAGCCATTTTCCCCAGGGGAACTGATCACTGTAGTTTTGAAAAGTACACAAACGGAGAGTGATTTCAGCAAAGCGTACTTTATTCTATCCGGAACAAGACGACTTTGGCCGGCTCGCAGACCGGCTTATATCCCCCAAGAAACCACCCCCCAAAACACACCCCTACTTCCCTATAGGTTATTTACAGTGGCCAAGAGTCCCATAGGCTCTTGGCCGGGAACCTAGCCCCCTGGGCTAGGATCCACATAGTCCATTGTCTCTTGGAGCGAAGCTTTGCGTTTGTCTCTGGACTTGTCTGGACTGGATACATTACAAGTTTGGAGACCAGTTGTAGAGCTAGGAGATCTCCAGACAACCCTAATCCTCAAAATGACCCCAGTGGCATTCGGGAAGCCCCAGGGCTGTGTATGGAAGAGAGAGAGCAGAGGGGGGAAGAGGGAAGGGAAGGTGGCTTGATATCTGTCAGATCTCAGTGGGCGATCGAGGTCTCTCCTGTCTTTGATGAGACACAGCATAAATCACAGATTAACCCTCCGGCATTTCAAACAGAGCTTTGAAAGGGGCGTGAAACCTTGCTCACACACATATGACTCACAGACCTGTTGACCATGGACGTGTTGCAGGTGAAGACGTGGACTGCCAGCCCGTTCCTAGACCTTGGCTCACCAGCCCCACACAAAGTGTACAGCCCCTGTGGAAAGAAATGTCCCAAGTTAGAACAAACAGCCAGTGCCGCCACTGGAATAGCCCTGCCTGAGATCCCATAGATCAGCCAAAGAGAATTGCTTTGTTGTCATTTTCCATTAGAACAGCTCCCGAACTTTGGAAGTTCCCCAAGTCTGGTGGACCAGGGTCAGTGTTCTCTCTAAGCTGAGTTAAGTGTGAGCTAGCACAGTTTTTTAGCCTCTGTCTTAGCTCAGGAAGTAGGGCTCCAGAGAGCAAACTAATTTCCACAGGAGCCAAATCGCTCGCTCACAACTTTAATGCTAGCAGCTCACAAAGTAGAATTTTTGCTCACTAGACTCCACAGCTTAGAGGGAGCATTGGTCACAATGTTAAGTGTGTCTGGCATGCATTAAAATGGAACACAGAAGTATCAAACTGAATGTCTAAAAGGACATCAGGACTGCTTTGTGAGGTTGGGATAATGGCCAGTTCATATTGTTCCTCTAAATATTTTTTTTTTCTTGGCTAACATCATGGGGTAGGACCCTACCTCTCCCCCCCCCACCGCTCATTCTCATCCGGTTCCCTTCTTTGCTGTAGCGTCTGTTCTGCAGCTTCTTGTTGTGCGGGTCTTGGCATACTCTTTTGCATGACCGTCCTTACTCTCTCACGCCGGCAGAAAAAATTGGCCAATCCATTGACAGAGAGCTACAGAAGTTTATAACCTCCATGCTTCGTATGTGATCATTTGCGGGTGGGGCAGATCCATATCTGGCCATACAAGGAGAACAGGTTTACCACTTGCCAGCAGTCACCCAATCATGTTGGCAGCACGGGGATAGGTGGCATGATAAAAGTTTCCCTTGTGTGGCTTCTCTCTACAGTAGGGATCCCCAACCTCTTTGAGCCTGCAAGCACCTTTGGCATTCTGACACAGGATGGTGGGCACAGACACAAAATGGCTGCCTCGGGAGGTGGAGCCAGGCACAAAATGACTGCTGCCACTTACCTTCAGTTGCACAGTGAAGATCCTCGTGCTGTAGTTAGGGTTGTCAGGTCCCCTTGCCATTCTGGCGGGAGGATTTGGGGGGCATTCTGGGATGTCGCTGACACGATGACATCACCAGGAAGTGACGTCATCATGTCGGCAGCGTCACACAACAACACTCTGGTTTAAGGGCAAAACTCTGTGGTTTTAGGCCAAATTTACCATAGAGTTTTGCCCTCAAACTGCAGCCATCTACAGCCATCTGCCATCACCTCATTTGGAAGGCAGACTGGAGTCTCGGGTTATTCCCCCCCCCCCTTTATCCTTCAGAAGGAGACTAGAATTGGGGACCTCAGTCCGAGGTATGTGTGTGTTGTGTATGTATGAGTCAATTTCACACATGTGTGTGAAGTCCTGTCCAATTGTTTCCAACTTACAGCAACCCTATGAAGACATGGTAATATCGTTAATATTGCCATATTTGGCATATACCTCCGTGCCCGCAGACGAGCGATTGCTGTAATGTTATGCTCTTGAATCTGGCATGTAGCTTGGGGCCAGTCATCTTGCCTCATTTTTTCCTACAAACTGTAAAACACCACTGTGTGGTTTCTTTCATCAAAAGGACCCCCAGCAGAACTCTTGGGTGTGTTTCTGTTGGTTAACTTACTGTCACGAAGTCCAGCTTTCTCTGTGAGGCTGCCAGGATCTCGAAAGGTTTCCATCTCAGCTGGAATTAAACAGATAAAAATCAGTTACGCTACCACAAAAGAGTCAGGCCTTTTCCATTGTGTACCCCCCATTCATATCTAGAATAATTCCTTCACAGCCTCTGTCTGAGAATGACCTATGAGGTGCGGTGATAGGACCAGGCAGGATGTACAGAAATAAAAGAACAGACAGAAAGTATTTGTAGGATAGAAGGAAACAAAAGATATACAGAAGATATCTATCCCTCCAAGGCTGGTTTGATCATAATTCTCTATCCGTGTCAGTGGGTAAAATATAGTTAGGATTCTTATCTCATTACAGATGCTAATTTTCTGCATTACCCACCTCTATGCCTGGCTCCTGGCTCCAAACAAGCAGATTACATTTTGTGTTGTACATCTGCAACCTGACTCCAACTGGTCCTTCTGGGTAACAACCCTCCCACCTTCTGACCTCGATCTAAGGTGGGGTTGCCAGGTTGGAAGCTTCAGGGTCAGGGACACGGGTTGGCATGGCGCTGTGCACCGTGTACACCGTGACATCACTTCCAGGGAAAACTCAGAAGTGACCTCAGGTAGTAGGGTTGCCAAGTGAAAAAATCGCCGCAGCGGTTTGGCGTGACCATAGAGTTTTCCCTTGGATGGTCATGGCCCCGCCCCCAGCATGCCTGGCGTCGTCACGTCACTTCCTGGTGATGTGCACGTGGGGGTGGGGTTCCCCCCGGGGCCCGATCCGGAAGCTTCAGAGGCATGGCGCCGTGCACCGTGTACACCGTGACATCACTTCCAGGGAAAACCCAGAAGTGACCTCAGGTAGCTCTAGGAACTGCTGGAAAATCTATTGTAATACCACAGAGTTTCCAACAATTCCTAGAGCTAACTGAGGTTTTCCCTAGAAGTGATGTCACAATGCACACAATGGGAACAGGTTTGTTCCTTGGCAGACAATGAGAGCTGCTGGTAGAAGCCCTGGCAGCCCTAGTATATGGGCTGATGGAGCTTTATTCTTACTCATATCTGATGAAGTGAGCTTTGGCTCATGAAAACTTATACCCTGATTGCAGCCATAGTGCAGAAAATAAATCTCCCACGAAGTATATTGCAAACAAGGTAAACTTACACTTATTCAAGTGGATCCCGTTCATATTCAGGTTGCAGTCGAAAGGAGAGAAAGAAGCCTAATCTAAAGAGCACTTTCCCTATCACAAATGGCCAGCTCGTCTGGCATCATGTGTGTCAGAGTAGAAGGCCGTTGCATCTGCAGGAGAGATCTGCAGAGACATGTGTCTCCATGGAAGGCCATGTGCAGAGAGGGAGAGGACAAAGCGAGCAAGAGAGGAGGGGGTCAGAGGGCAACTCCCAGATTGAGACAAAGAGAGGCATCCCATTCAAGGAGACAACACCTGTACCCACTTAGAGGGATGTAGCGCCCCCCAGTGTCCAGGCATGCTGAGTCACTCACTCCAACAGATTTTCCATTCTTCTCCAGAAGGAACAGGTCTCTTCTTACTTTGCAAAGCACGGACCTCCCCACAAGTGCAGCCCTGGCGTTTCACTTCAGCTTTCTGCATCCCTTGCTGTGTCTTACTCATCAGATCTGCTTACCTGGTTGGGTTCTGGCTCTGTCTCATCCCAGTTATGTGTCAGGTAGCCCTGACCCAGAGGCTGAAAGGGCTTGTGGCAGACAGAGGGCAGGATCCTGTACAGCCAACTGTAGAGGCAAAGAGAGGCAGCGGTTGAGAGGGAGATCTTGCATCCGGGATGGGCTCCAAATTACAAGCACACTCATAAGAACATAAGAGAAGCCAGTGTTGGATCAGGCCAGTGACCCATCCAGTCCAACACTCTGTGTCACACAGTGGCCGAAAATACCAGGTGCCATCAGGAGGTCCAGCAGTGGGGCCAGGACAGTAGGAGCCCTCCCACTGTTGCCCCCCCCCAAGCATCAAGAATACAGAGCATCACTTGCCCTGAGAGTTCCTATCTATTCCTTGTGGCTAATAGCCACTGATGGACTCTTGTAGAGTGTTCTGTGCAACACCTGAAGAGGGGGTGGGGCTCAGTGGCAGAACATCTGCTCAGCATGCAGAAGATTCCAGGTTCAGTCCCCAGCATCTCCAGCCAAAAGGACCAGGGAGTCGGTGACGTGAAAGATCTCCAACTGAGACCCAGGAAACAGGACTGCCAACCTCCAGGTGGGGCTAGGCCTGATGAATTTTGTAATATCCAGCCCAATGGAGAATTCTGGTGAACTCAAAAGCTTGCCTGCTATTTTGTGAACATTTTATTGGTCCCAATAAACAGTACAGCCCTGACCTGGATGGCACCAGCTGGCCTGATCTCATCAGATTCTGGAAGCTAAGCAGGGTCGGCCTGGGTTAGTACTTGGATGGGAGTCCATTAAGGAAGTCCAGGGTCACTGTGCAGAGGCAGGCAGTGGCAAACCACCTAGGGTTGCCAGGTGTCTCTTCTTACCCGCGGTGGGAGGTCTCCCAGCTCCCGGTCAGGATTTTTCTGCTGTGTGCACAAAGCACACACAGCGTGATGGTGCCACCAGTAGTGATGTCATCATGCTAGTGGCGTCGCATAGCGACGCTCTAGCGTTGGGGGAAAAAACTCTATGGTAACCAGATCTGTGCGGTCTGGAGGTCTCCACACTCAAAAGTGGCAGTTTCTCCAGAACTGATCTGTGCGGTCTGGCAGTCAGTTATAAGTTTGGGAGATCTCCAGGTCCCATCTTGAAGGTGGCAACCCTGGAGAGCCAGTTTGTGAACCAACATGAATGCCGGCTCTGTGGCAGAAAATGCCGGATCACCCATATTAATGAGGCTGAGCCGCTTCCTCGGGGTGATCGGCTGCTTCCCACCTAATGTTGCTCTCTGCTGCTTCCTGTTTAATCTGTGCTGCCTGCAGATATATAGCTGCAGCCTCCAGTCCCTACTGGGAAGCAGAAGAACCGTGCCAAGACAGGAGATGAATTTTAGCCAGCAGGACCTTTTGATTCCCCACTCCTCCACATGCAGCTGCTGGCATGACCTTGGGTCAGTCACAGTTCTCTCAGAGCTGTTATCTCAAGGGCAGTTCTCAAGAGAGCTCTCTCAGCCCCACCTACCTCACAGGGTGTCTGTTGTAGGGAGGGAAAGGGAAGGATTTTGTAAGCCGCTCTGAGACTCCTTCGGGTAGTGAAACATGGGGTATAAATCCAATCTCTTCTTCTTAAGTCCCTCTGCCTCTTTTCCACCTCACTCCATCCCTACCTGAAGCTCTTTATTCTGCCCTGAGGAAAAACCTCTCATATACGAATTTGCGTTCAGCCCTCGGCCAATCTTGAACCAACACGAATGCCGGCTCTGTGGCAGAAAATGCCGGATCACCCATATTAATGAGGCTGAGCCGCTTCCTCGGGGTGATCGGCTGCTTCCCACCGAATGTTGCTCTCTGCAGCCTCCGGTCCCTACTGGGAGGCAGAAGAACCGTGCCAAGGCAGGAGATGAATTTTAGCCAGCAGGACCTGGATAAATCAGGAAGGTTTACTGGCCCATGCGGACCGGGGCTGGGGGAAGATGAGACACTCCCTCCTCTCAGGAGCTGGTGACATTTCCCACCCAGGCTGTGATTTTCTGCGCAAACTGAAAGAACTCTGTACTGTTTGCCAGGACACCTTGGCACTGACGCGGAAGGAGACGAGAAATCCAAACGCCTCTTTGGGAAGCAGGAAATTGAAAACAGGGTTTACCTCATGCGGGGAGCCCTGAATAGAATGGCTAAGAGCATTTCACTGTTGCTTTCCTGCAGACTTGAGGGCTCTTCCGCATTGTCATTTTTGTCTCTCGTCTGTCCCTATTGCTTTTGGTCCCCCCCCCCTTTCTACATGTGTTTTGCTCCCTCTGGGACTACTAGAGAGAGCAAAATACATTTGGGGGGGGAACCCCCTGAAGCAATAGGAAGACACAAGTGACGAAAATCAGAATGCAGACTGAAGTAGGGTTGGCGATGGTGCGTTGGGAAATTCCTGGTGATTTGGGGGAGGGTGGGGTTTGGGGAGAGGAGGGACCTCAGCGGGCTACAGGGCCAAAGAGTCCAAACTCTAAAGCAGCCATTTTCTGCCGAGGTACTGATCTCTGCCTGGAGATGTTGTAATTCTGGGAGATCTGGAGGCCCCACCTGGAAATCGGCAACTCTAGTCATGAGCAGGGGTCATTTCCTGCAGGAGCGCACAGGAGCAGAGCTCCGGCAGTAAAGAGCCCAGGGGGTGGGCACATGCAACAAGCCCCACCCCCTGCTCCCAGCAGCCCTCAGTCAGAGCAAGAAGCAGCCAGGTAAGTTGCAGAGCCCCCTGGCCCAAAACAGTCCAGTGGTACCTTTACGACCAAGTTTTATTCAGGTACAAGCCCTCCTCTGCAAGGACAGATCTGCACTAAATCGATTCGTTCCCCCCCCCCCCCCATAGCTAGCAATCCAAAACAGTCCAGTGGAGCCTGAGCAGTAGGTGTTGCCTTCTGACACACTTCTGGTGATGTCAGGGTGTGTGGCATATGCAAATAAGTTATGCTAATGAGTTATGCTAATGAGTTCCTCCACCTCTTTTTCTACAAAATGACCCCTGGTCATGAGGGACAAACTACCTCTCTCTTCAGAAGAAATTGCCCACCTTTTTAACCTCAGGCCCCTTTGCCACATAGTTTTACCACAGCCTCCCTTCCTGCCCTCCCTCAGCGTGTGACTCTTTTCCACAGACCCAGGCATTACAATACCTTCTCTTGTTGGAGGACCGTGGGCAGGTAAATGCCGAGCCCGAGAGTTGCTCGGCGTACAAACCATACGGGCACACCTGGGGACTATTCTAAAGCAAAAACAGATCACAGGTTACACGAATCAAAACCTTTTTTAAAAATTATAATATATTTATTGGTTTTCAAACATAAAAGGATGAGACAAAAAACTGGTGTCACGACACAGTATTCAAATATAACATACCAAGTTTGTTATAAATTTCCTCCTTTTGACACAATAACAAAGACAAATTACTGCTCAGAGTGTACAATTTCTCTGGGAGACTGTACAATTTCTCAGGGAGGCATAAGGGACCCAGGAGGATCGTCCTGGGTCACAGCGACTCAGTCTTCCGGATGCTCTTTGAGTAGGGTTACCATATTTTGAAAAGGAAGAAAGAGGACATACTTCCCGACTACTTTAAAGAAGTGATCACTGTGACGAATCTCATTTTAAGTAACCCTCCTATTTAAACCCTCCTAAAAAAGTGATCACTGCTGCATTACTAACCTTCCAACCCCAAAAGAGGACATTTTCACCAGTTTTTAAAAAAGAGCCCAAAAGAGGACAGACAAAAGAGGATATGTCCTCTAAAAAGAGGACATCTAGTAACTCTAGCTTTGAGTCCAGTTTGGAATGCACGTTATTTCTAGAATCTTCTCACCTCCTGCTCTTCCTGAGGGAACCTAACGTGGATTACAAAATACCCAAATCACAACATCCACAGAATAAAATGGATGAAAACCATACAGAAAAAAAGTAACATATCAACAATCAATAGACTATCAGTCTGGTTAGGCAGAAAAAACCTGCTCAAGAACGCTATACAACCAGCTGTGTGAACTTCTTGGAAGGCTCACCAAAACAATCCAGCTTTGCAGCTCCTAATGCCAAGAGATTGTGGGCTAAAAGCAGAGCCTCTAGTAAACTTTTCCTTAGTGCTGGAGCTGCAGCTGAAATGCCCAGGATCAAGCATTGGCAATCAGCACCACGTGGCAGGAGCAGATGACAAGAAGGCCCTGCTGAGGGTGGCCAAGTTCCTGTGTGAAGAACTGATATTCCCGGTATTTGTCCTTGGGCCATTAAAGGATTTGAATGTTAGAACCAACATCTTCCATTGGAGCCACAAACAAAAGAACTGCTTTTTCCTCCAGGGGAACGGATCTCTGCTGTCTGGAGATTGGCTGTAATTCTGGAATATCCTACCAATCACCAGTTGGTGTCAATCTCTACAAGGCCCTAAGCCGCTAGGGCCCAGGATTTCGGACCTAGGGTTAGCACTCTCCAGGTGGGGCCATCTCCCAGGCTACACAGATCAGTCCCCCTGAAGAAAATGGATGCTTTGGAGACAGGCCCGTAGCCAGGATTTTTAAAGTCGGGGGGGATTTACATTTCTTGGGGGGCACTGGCTAATCAGATTAAAGGAATACTCAGTTCCTTCCCCGCACCCGCCACCGCTTGGGGGCCCTGGGCTGGATGGGAAGTCGTGGGGCCCTGCCAGTAACTCAGGGGGCCTAGCCCCGAGATGCCCCACTGCAGCTACGGGCCTGTTTGGAGAGTGAACTCTATGGCATTACACCCCTGCTGTAGAGGCCGGCCCTGGGTTGGGAAATACTTGGCGGTTTTGAGGGTGGAGCCAAAGTGAGGAGGGCGGGATTTGGGGAGGGACTTCAATGGGGTGTTATGCCACAGAGTCCACCCTCCAAAGCAGCCATTTTCTCCAGGGGAACTTAATCTCTGTCGCCTGGAAAACAGTTGTAATGGCGGGAGACCTGCCCTTCCTGTGCTCCAAGGCCCACCCTCCTCAGTCCCAGCCCACAGTTGGCAACCCTAGGCCCCTAGCCAAATGTCCCCGGTACTTCTTTGTACTGAGTAGGGTTGCCAACTTCCAGGTGGTGGCTGGCGGTCTCCCACTATTACAACAGCTCTCCAGGTGACAGAGATCAGTCCCCCTGGAGAAAGCGGCTGCCTTGGAGGGTGGATTCTATGGCATTATATCCCATTGAAGCCCCTCCCCTTCTTAAACCCCACCCTCCTCAGGCTCCACCCCCCCCAAATCTCC
This sequence comes from Gekko japonicus, assembly GCF_001447785.1. NCBI lineage: Eukaryota > Metazoa > Chordata > Lepidosauria > Squamata > Gekkonidae > Gekko > Gekko japonicus. The sequence continues at coordinate 84,316 of NW_015169900.1, read as the reverse complement.
AGGTATTTCCCAGCCTGGAGCTGGCAACCCTGTCCCTGAGCTTCTTGTGCCTTGCAGGCTGCAAAGGGCATGTTTGCAAAGGAAATGTCCGGACTGGGCCTCTGAGTCATGCCGGACCGAATCCTCCCGGCCAGGACCATTCAGGAGGCCTAACAGGGCGGTCTGTGTCCCCAACAGTGCCGCAGCCAGCCGTATCCCCAGAGGCACAGATACCTGTCCTTGTGGTAAGGCTCCAGGGCAGCGGGGATCTTCAGAGCTGTGCTCATTCCCGAATCCTGACATGTACTGCAAAACAAAAGGACAAGGGGAAACACGGGAGGTGATGCTTTCTGCGAACACCAGACTCCCCATGAACTGTGTGCCATGCTCTTTCCCATAAAGCCAACCTGTATAGCTGGTGACCCACCAGCCAAGAACTGTGGCCTGCCAGGCGCTTAGCAATGCCTGCTCCCTTGGTCCCTTGCAGGCAGAGAAAAAAATGTGTGTGTGTTTCAGGAACCCAGACTCTAAGAGCGACAAACTCTAATCTGGAGAACCGGGTTCAGTTCTGCACTCCTCCGCATGAAGCCAGCTGGGTGACCTTGAGTCAGTCACAGCTCTTTCAGAGCTCTCTCAGCGCCCAAAATAAGTCTAGCTTGCCACCCAGTGGTGCATATTGCTAAAAGAGCTAGAACTTCAGGATGCCAGACAATCTTAGGATCCCCTGACTGTACTACACTCAATGCCATATGATGATGAAGTAACATATCAACAAGGAAAACTGCCAGGCTTGACTTTAGGGTTTCCAGACCCACCTCCCCGGTAGAGGTGGGGGTCCCCTGCCATCAGGCCCTATCGTCCTGTTGATCAGCTTGTGGGTGGGGGGGGGACTTACCCAGAAAAAGAGCAAGGCCCAGTTGACGTTGCAGCAGTGTGTCTACATCACTTCCAATGTGACCTGGACGTGACATCATCACACAGTGCCATCAGGGCAGTGCTCTGGTATTTGGGCAAAAACTCTATGGTAGAAGCCAAATTTACCATAGAGTTTTTGCCCAAATAGCAGAGCATCGCCCCAATGGCACTGTGTGACGATGTCACATCCAGGTCACATCAGAAGTGGTATAGACACATCACTGCAGCATCGGCTGGGCCTCCCACTGGTTCCTGGTCAGACCCCCCCACCCTGCTGGTTGTGAGGAGGGACCTGGCAACCCTGCTTGGCTTACACGCTGCCTTCAGCTCGGTCCTGGCTGGCCTAAGGTTTTTTTGGCACCTCAGGCACTCCAGGAAAACTATGGTTTTGCACTCCCCCTCCCATTCACTAGACCAAGAAGTGATCAGTCTGGCATGAACAATTTAATTACTAGGCATCCAAAATGAAAAATGCGGAAATAAAAAGAGATGAGGTCTTCAAGAGCCCTCCCCGTTCCCTCATAGAAGCTGTGCAAGGCCAACAGATATAAAGATTGGAGAAACCAATGAAGGGCAAGATTCCGTTCGAGCTAACAGAGGAGGCTTCTCTTGCCCTTTTGGCACCCTTTGGTGTAGTGGTTAAGTGCCTGGACTCTAATATGGGAGAACCGGGTTTGATTCCTCACTGCTCCACTTGCAGCTGCTGGATAACCTTGGGCAAGCCATAGTTCTGTCAGAGCTGTTCTCTCAAGGGCAGTTTCTGTCAGAGCTCTCTCAGCCCCCACCTGCCTCACAGGGTGTCTGTTGTGGGGAGGGGAAGGGAAAGGAGATTGTAAGCCGCTCTGAGACTCCGAGTGAAGGGTGGGGTATAAATCCAATCTCCTCCTCCTCCTCCTCCTCCTCCACCACCACCACCTGGTGCCCACCAACACCTTTCCTGTGTTTTTAGAAAGTAGGCGGGGCCAGGTAGGGCTTTTGCCTGGCAAGGTGTCTGATTGGCCATGCAGATTTGATTGGCTTCTGCAGCAGCTGTCACCACAGCACAAAGGTCTTCACTATGTGACTGAAGGTAAGCTGCTGCCGTCGTTTTGTGGCTGCGGCCAACACCCTGTGTCAGAATTCCAAAAGTGCCTGCAGGCTCAAAAAGGTTGGGGGAATCCTTGCCCTTGCGAATCACCTAGGCTTGCCTGGTGGTCATGCTGGCCCCAGGCTTGGTGGATCTTAGGGTTGCCAGATCCTCTGGTGAAGGCAGGGGTCCCCCACTCCCAGGCCCCACCTCCCACTGCTAATCAGCTGGCTGGCAGGGGAGAACTCACCCAGAAAAAGAGAGAGATCCAGCGTCATTACCCACGTGACCTGGAAGCGATTTCATCACTTCCAGGACACCAGGGGCAACACGCTGGTATTTCGGCAACAGTCTATGGTAGAAGCCAAATTTACCATAGAGTTTCCCCCCAAATATCAGAGTGTCATCCCTGACACCCCGGAAGTGATGACTTCACTACTGGGTCACATGCCCAGTGACATAGTGTTGGATCCCCAGGCATTCGAAATAACTCCACGTTTGATTCAAAGCAAGGTTTATTTCAAAGCGATGGTTCAGACAGGAACAAGGACATTGTTAGGAATACCTACCAATACACAGGTATAGCATAATAAAGGGATTTGAACCATGTTGGGCCAATGAGGCCAGTTCCCGCTGGCGGGAATAGAACTCGTAAACGCGCGCCTATTCCATGGGAACGTAACAGTTCAGTACCATCAACACAGGTTCAGTTCACAGGGTAGAGAACCATAACAAGCTTAGCGAAGCTCCTACTCCCACCACCAGCTGCATGACCTTGGCCAGTTCCGCAAAATACAGAGAAGCATAATGAAGCTACAGAAACCCGGGGGGGGGGGGGGAGGCCATATAGCAGGTAACATCAGATACAATGGCAGCTAGCTGACATACTGCCCCCTCTAAAATACACATTATCCACCCCCTCCCGGATTCGGCGGGAGACCTCCCGGTTTGCCCGGGAACTTTTTGTGAAACTCTCTGAGCATGTAAGGGGCCCGAATATCCCCTTCTTCCACCCATTCTTGGTGCTGGGGTCCGAAGTCTACCCATTGGATGAGATACCATAATTTACCACGTTTGATTCTGGAATCTAAGATGTCAGTGATTTCAAAAT
>NW_015169900.1:80827-80945 GCF_001447785.1 Gekko japonicus | reverse complement strand
GCTTGAGGTCCCAACCCACCACCCTCCCTCGATCAGCCTGAGTTTTGTATGCCTGCTTGGCAGCATTCAAAGTACTACATAACAATGGCCAAGCCTCCTGTAAAGACTTACACCATGA
>NW_015169900.1:78902-79085 GCF_001447785.1 Gekko japonicus | reverse complement strand
GGGCGCAGTATAAATCCAATCTGTTCTTCTTCTCTCAAGAGCAGTCCTCGAAAGAGCTCTCTCAGCCCCGCCTACCTCACAGGGTGTTTGTTGTGGGGAGGGGAAGGGAAAGGAGTTTGTAAGCCGCTCTGAGACACCCTTGGGTAGTGAAGGGTGGGGTATAAATCTAATCTCTTCTTCTTC
>NW_015169900.1:69703-78833 GCF_001447785.1 Gekko japonicus | reverse complement strand
TTGGTCCCCCCCCCCCCGTTGGCATTGTTTTGCATGATTTTCATCGGCTTCCATTTTGACTGTATGATTTTTCTTCCACATCTGATCCCTGTAATACTGTTGGTATGCACAAACATATAAAGATGCTTTTGCAGTGATCCCTTCATTTCATTTATCTTCAGGGCTCTAGTCGGGGGGGAGCTCTCAGGTATGGAGCTCCGGAAGAGAACCTCTAGGGGGTGGGGCGGTCACGTGGTGAAGCCCCGCCCCTTCTTTACCCCGCCCTCTGCTTCGATCCTCATTCCGTTTGGGAATGAGGATGAAGCAGGAGGGTAAGTAGCCGGGCCTTCTGACACACTTCCGGTGATGTCAGGGGGTGTGGCCTTCTGTCACTTCCGGTGATGTCAGGGGGCGTGGCATATGCAAATAAGTTATGCTAATGAGTTATGCTAATGAGCTCCGGCAGCTCTTTTTCTACAACAAGACCCCTGGGAAAAGCCAATGCCGAATCAGCCTTAGATGTCTGAATGATGCAATTGATGGTATGACCACTGGGGTGTGTTGCTCCCTGCCGAACTAGATCAGGAATCTTAGTGGCACTCTACAGACTGACAAAGGGGATTCTTCTATAAGCTTTCACAAGTCACAGGTCATTGCAACAGAAATACCCCCTGGATTCCTGTCTCCTGCTGCCAGTATCTGAAGATACCCGTATCTGAAGCAGTGTGCATGCACACGACAGCTTATACCCAGAACTAAACTTGGTTGGTCTGGAAGGTGCCTCTGAACTCAGACTTTGTTCTCCAGAGGAGGCGCCGTACACACAGGCTGTTCTGCAGTTTTTGCAAATGCTAATTTTCGGCCTTAGGCAACTGCTTGGAAGATCAAGGAAGGTGATTAACACAGGCAGACTCAGGGGAATTAAGAAAGGGCTGCAAGGCAGGGACAATTGGTTGCATATCTGAAGGTCACTGTTCTTCAGCAAAATTTCCAAAGGAATGGTGGTGTGTGTGTGTGTTCGTTTCTTTTTGCTGTCAAGTCTCAGGCTCATTAACAGCAAACCCTGGTGGGGTTTTCAAGGCAAGAGACTTTCAGATGTGATTTGCAATTGCCTGCCTCTGTGTAGCGACCCTGGGCTTGGTTGTTGGTCTCCCTTCCAAGTACTAACCAGGGCTGACCTGTTTAACAAGATCTGATGAGGTCGGGCTAGCCTGGGCTATCCAAAGTCAGAGAAGATGCAGTGTGAAAACTGCTGAAATAGAACTCATCAAGAGACTAAACCCCGGCTGTTGACCTGGTTTAAACCTAGACGCGGGTTTCCTCGTTCATTATAATTTCTAGTGGCCGAAAAGGACCCAGCTTTTGAACGATTCAGTAGACACTTTATATCATACAATAACCCTTTACTAACATCATTCAGTTGTCTCATGCTTCAAACTAACTGAGGCTCCGGTCACACGGGAGGTTTTGGCCCGGAAGAGGGACGGATCGGGGACGCAGCAAACGGGCGCGATCACACCGCAACATCTGGGAAGCGGCGCACACCCATCCCCGATCTGTCCCTTCAGGCCGAAAACGTGCATTAAAAAACCCCTAGGAAATAGTAGCACCTACCTGAAACGCCGCAGCAAGCGTGGCCGTGGGATCGCTGGCGTGCCCGCCTTCAGGAGCATTCGAGGCTCCCGGCCGAACTGCGCATGTGCACACATGCGCAGCCGGCTGCCTCGCTCTCCCTTCCGTGGCTTCCCTCCCCCTGGCATCTGATCGTGCCGGGGAGCAACTGCGCGGTGGCTCAGGGGATCTGTCTGATCCCGCCGCCGCGTGTCTCTTTTGGTGCGGCTCTAAAAAGCCGCACTTTGGCCACGTCAATTTCCCCCGTGTGACTGGGGCCTGAATTAGTTTATCCTACTTTATTGCACTTTAGGGTACGGTCACTAGGGTTGCCAACTGGAAAATTCCTACCGGCGGGGGAGAGTCCTGTAGGTCCGGGAGCCGGTCTGGGATGCGCGTGCCGCCAGAACGTCACCAGAAGTGACGTCAGACGCTGGGGCGGGGCCACGCCATAAAGAGTTTTCCCCTCAAATGGCGTGGCCCCGCCCAGCGTGTGACGTCACTTCCGGTGAGGCTCCGGCGGCGTGCGCGCGTTTCGCGCACGCACGTTCCAGACCGGCTCCCGGAGCAGCAGGACGCTCCCCCGCCGGTAGGAATTTTAAATTTGGCAACCCTAGGTTTAAAACTAGACGCGGGTTTCCTCATTCCTTATAATTTCTAGTGGCCGAAAAGGACCCAGCTTTTGAATGATTCAGTAGACACTTTATATCATACAATAACCCGTCAATTTCCCCCGTGTGACCGGGACCTGAATTAGTTTATCCTACTTTATTTCACTTTAGGGTACAGTCACATGGGCCAAATAAAACAGGGGGAGAGCGAGCCAGTTTGGTGTAGTGGTTAAGTGCCAGAGGAATTTGTCCTGTTGTGAGATCACACCTCCCTTTGAAGCTGCGGGCACAGCCCATCAGTGTGTGATCAGATGCAACTGCAGGTGAGTTGGGGGGGGGTTGTGCTGTTTGTTTCCCATGCACTTAAACAAGGAATCGATGAACCGCACCTCCGCTCTGAGGGCTCCCTATGGAGTTTGCGATGATGCGCATACTGTGAAGGGGGGGGGACAGCGGCATGGAGTCGGGATGGCCTGATCAGACCATCCCGATGGCATGAGAGCATGCTGGAGCCATCAGACATGGGAAAGTCCATCTGTGGCCCGTTGCAACCCGTTTGCTACCGGATTTCCCCCGGTGTCTTTTAACTCCGCTTCTGCGGCAGAGCAGAACGAGTTGCCAACGGCTGCGGGGTGCTTCCCAGATGTTGCTGTCTGATCACTCCCTTTAAATCCACCTGGCATTTGCACCTATGTTGGGTCTAATTTGCATATGATCGCAGCCTTAGTTTATCTTCACCACATGTGAGAGGGGCCAGAACCTCTGACCGCTCCCCACCATTAATTAAACCTCTCCACATATGGGTTCAAGTTCCCACACAGAGAATTTATCACCTGATTTATGATACCAGACCTCTCTCTGCACAACTCCTTTCTCCCCCCTCCCCTGTAATTTTCTGCATAGATATGAGGTAAATGATTTTCTTTGTTCCGTTGCATTTGAGGAAGTGAGCTCGGTGTCAAGAAAGGTCATGCTGGACTGAATACTGTTAGTCTTTAAGGTGCCCCTGGATTTCTGTTTTGTTTTGCTGCAAGAGGCTAACACGTCTACCTCACTAGAATTATAAGACAAGGTGGCCTGATGATGGACCCCTGCCGCTTCTTCCCTGTGAGGCAGATTTCCCCACCAAAACACTGCTCCCCACTCTGACTGAGCAGCCGCTTAGTAGCGTATTTGGATTACAGAATTATAACTTTCTGCATGTCCCACCCTGTGATAGAGAAGCTATTTGGCTTTTGCCCAGGCCCAGGCCAGAGATTTATTGTAACTCAGTGGAAGCCCTCTTATAAATCCCTTTTTGGAATGGCACTTGACACGAGGTAAAGTTCATTTTATTGAACAGGCACAGCTGAGTTAAAAATAGGGCAGGGGACAAGAAGTTGAGGTAAATTTGGTTGTTTATACAAATTATATTATGAACAGGCAACAGAGTATACTTAAAGCTTATATTATTAGAGAATCAGTTCTTTAACTGTGAGAGGTTTGTTTGTCTTGGAGATTCCTTTCAGCAACAATGTGTCTTAATAAAGTTTCATAAAACTATTTTAGTTTCCTGGAAGTTAGTACTTTCTTCCTGTATTTAAATACTTCCCCTGTGGGATTATAACTTTCCCTTTTTATTTTCAAGGAGTCTAAGACCGTTTCCCTTTTCACACCAACCAGAGTTCCCTTATGAGTTGAACCCTCTGAATAACTTGGTAAGAAATATCCTCCTTTTTCTAGGAGCAATAATCCCTTTTCTTTTTAGCTAGACTGACAATTTCCAACCTCCAGTCCCTTCTGTTAAACCTAAACCCCAGTTCTGGAGACTGTGAATAAACAGAATTCAGCTAGGGCTGACACTTAGACTCTAAGTTCTATTTTTTGAACTTTCCCTCAAATGTGTTGGTACGGCCAAGGAGTTGTGTCCCTTCACTACCCAGGTGAACTTGTCTGTTTCCCTCAGACTGACACACACACTCCTCCTGACTGGCTCCTGCCAAGGCAAAGTCCAAAGGAAGACAGAATCACTCTGACAAGACTGAAAAGATTTTTGAAAGCTTTTCTCACCTGGCACTGACCCATCAGAGAGAAGGGGGGGGGTGCGTGAAGGCAGCAGTCTGTCAATCAAACTGTGCTTTGTACAGTGAAGCATTAACCCCTAATCTCCCAGCTCTCTGAATCTGATGCACTAAGCATCCTGCTTTTGGAGGTCAGTCTGTCACAGCCGGATTCCTGGATTCAGAGAAGGAAATAAAGGATACCATTATTTACCTTACACCTGGGGTCCCTGCGGCATTGACTGACACCTTTTTTTGGCACATGCCAAGATTTTTTAGAAAGTGGGACAGCCAGGTGGGACTTTTGCCTAACAATTCTGACTATCCGCTGGAGAGCTGATTGGCCGTGTGGAGTTTTTAAGAAACGTTAGGTTGGCAACAGATGCCACCACAGCACAAGGATCTTCACTGTGTGGTTGAAGGTAAGCTGTGGCAGCCATTTTGTGGCAGCTGTTTTGTTGCTCCACCCACCACACTGTGTCAGAATTCCAGAGGTGCTCACAGGCCCAAAAATGGAGTAGATGAACCAAGTGGATAGGTAAAAAGGTTGGGGACCCCTGCTTTATGCTATTATACAATATGTACTTTAAGCATTTGCTAGAAAGTTGATCTTAAATTGCACAAGCCATTTAAGGGCCTTGTAACAGACTTATCTGATCTTTCTACACTCACAAGATACGCACTTGTGGACTTTTTAAACATTCTCTGGCTTTATTTAGTTGGCATCGGCAATGGAAAAGTTGAAAGCTCTCTCAAGATTTCATTTGGCGTGCTCTGGATCCTTTTAGTGCTTCATGCAAATGTGATATTAAAGACGTCGTCTGTTAACATTTCATCTTCGCTTGGCATTTCCCCACCAAATCGGAGCGGGGATGAAAGCACAGCACGGCATCAAAAATTAAACCCGGTGCCTTGATTTAAACTGACTGGTGTGTCAAGTGGAGAGTTCTCCTCGGGAGCAAGAGGCTGACCTACAAACCGTGACCTTTCGCTGAGGAGATTAGACAGCAGGGGCAGGGGAAAAAGCCTTTTGAAGCTGGACTCCATGGAGTGGGATAGGATTAAGGCAGGTCTTCACACTGTGAGCGCATAATGCTGTTTTTGTATGCTTCTCTGAGGAGGGCCATCTTTGGTTATACTTTGGTTACTTTTTTAACAAGCTTGTGAGGCATCCAGTGTTGACCTGATGAGAAAATTAAGTTTTAAAGGGTCGGGTGTATGCGTTCCATTCGGACACCCACCTCTCATGGATGCTAAAGACCCACCAGTAAGAGTATGGGGCACTTTCACATGTGCAAATAATGCAGTTTCAAATCCACTTCAGCGACCGTTTGCAAGTTGATGTTGCCATAGGGTTGCCAGGTCTGGGCTGGAAAATGCCTGGAGACTTTGGGGGTGGATCCAGGAGAGGGTGGGGTTTGGGGAGGGGCCTCAGTATGGTACAATGCCATAGACTCCACCCTTCAAAGCAGCCATTTTCTCCAGGGGAGCTGATCTCTGTCAGCTGGAGATCGATTGTAAAAGCGGGAGATCTCCAGGCCCCACCTGGAGGCTATGGAAAAGTATATAGCACTGTGTTCAAGGTAAATCAATTTTGTGCTTTTTTATTTTTCTATACCAGTGGTGGCGAACCTATGGCACGGGTGCCAGAGGTGGCACTCAGAGCCCTCTCTGTGGGCACGCGTGCCATCGCCCCAGCCAGGCCAAGACTATCATTAAAGTGTCGAATTCTCTGCCAAATAATTTTAAGTAAATGAAAGCATTTGGGATTGCTTTCCTTACTTTGTTTGGATCATCTTAAATTAATGTATGGGTTGTTTTTTCTAAAGTAAAACCTCAGTGTTCAGGTTAAATTGCCGTGCTGGCACTTTGCGATAAATAAGTTGGTTTTAGGTCGCAGTTTGGGCACTCGGTCTCTAAAAAGTTCGCCATCACTGTTCTATACTGTTATATAAATATTGGTATCAAATATTATCAAAAATGGGTTTCACCCAAACAAAGCATCAAAGTACAGGTTCACATTCTGTACAAATATTCAGACAGCACCTTGTCAGTATCACAGTCTCTAGTCCCAGGGGACTCTAGTAATTTACCCTTTTCGAATACCATCTTTTTCAAGGACTGTGATGTATATAAAGGACATAAGGCGCAATAATTTCTCTGTGAGCACAAAAACTCTTAAGATAGCAGCATATTTTCTAGGGTCCCATCGGAACCCTTGCAGCAGACATAATAACCTATCTGGGATAGCATATCCCTAAAGTTCTATCAGGTAACCCTACATTTCACATAGTGAAATCCAGTTGCAAAGTGCACTGAAAGTGTGTTATTTAGATTAACTTAGCACACGTGAGGGTGTTAGACCTCCACCATAACTGTAGCTGGCCAAAGGGAGGTCATTCCAGACAAGTCACAGTGATTAAGGGTGCCAACCTCCAGGTAAGGCCTAGGAAGTCTCCCAGAATTACAACTGATCTGCAGGTGACAGTGATCAGAAAACGCCTGGAGAAAATGGCGGCTTTGGAGGGTGGACCTCATGGCATTGCCTCCCTGCTGAGGTCCCTCCCCTCCCCTCCCCAAACCCCACCCACCTCAGACCCAGTCCACAAATCTTCAGGAATTTCCCAACCTGGAGCTGGCAACCCTAAACAATGTTAGTCCATTGCAGCAAAACAAAAACAGGAGTTCCAGATAGGGGGCAGTTGAGATTTCCTGAGATTACAACTGATTTCCAAGCGACAGAGATCAGTTCACTTGGAGAAAATAACCTCTTTGGAAGGTAGACTCAATGGCATTATACCCTGCTGAGCCCCCCCCCTCCTAACCACGCCCAAAATCTCCAGGTATTTCCCAGTCCAGAGCTGGGAACCCGGAGGAGGAGGAGATTGGATTTATACCCCGCCCTTCACTCGAGTCTCAGAGCGGCTTACAAACTCCTTTCCTTTCCCCTCCACACACCAGACACCCTGTGAGGTAGGTGGGGCTGAGAGAGCTCTTTTGAGAATTGCCCTTTCAAGGACAGCTCTGACAGAACTATGGCTTGCCCAAGGTCATCCAGCAGCTGCAAGTGAAGGCGAGGGGAATCAAACCCGGTTCTCCCAGATTAGAGTCCGCACACTTAACCACACCACCAAACCACTACACCAGACTTGCCAAATTTCTCCCAGCTCAAACTCTTGTGAGTCACAGCTCACTACCTCAGACGCATGGAGTGTTTATCCAAACTGGCTTAATATGGATGGGCACTCTACGCATCAGAGTGAGCTCTGACTCACAAAAGCCAGAGCTGGGATAAAATGCCATCTGTCGTGAAGGTGCCCCTGGACTCCCAACTGATTTTTGCCAAAAGAAGAGTCATTCTTTGTTGTCACTGGGGCTCGGCCTTCCATCCCCCCCCTCCCCAGCCTCTTGTGATGGCCACATTGTCTTCTCTGGTGCATCCGGAATTCTGACAGCCCAAAGAGGAATTGGATCTCCCTGTGATCAGAAGAACAACACCTGATACTTTGAACTTTGAGCAGTTGGGCTGAGTTTCCCTGGGGAGGGATGGAAAAGAAACCAGCAGCAAGCAAGTGGGTGTGAGGGGGGGTAGAAATAGAATTCCTTTGCTTCTCATCACCCAACCCTCAAAGGTGAATTGTTGCATTGGCCACAAAACTCCCCACTTGCTGCCCGTTTATAACAGAGGACTGAAAACTGCTATTCCCTGGTCTGGGTTGGAAAATACCTGGAGACTTTGGGGGTGGATCCAGGAGAGGGCGGGGCTTGGGGAGGGGCCTCAGCACGGTACCATGCCCTAGAGTCCACCCTCCAAAGCAGACATTTTCTCCAGGGGAGCTGATCTCTGTCAGCTGGAGATCAGTTGTAAAAGCGGGAGATCTCCAGGCCCCACCTGGAGGCTGTTAAGCCTACCTAGAGATGTTCTCCATGAATTGTTAGGGTTTCCAGGTCCCCCACAGTCACCAGCGGGCGATTGGGAGGTACAGTTCCGAGCACAAGGTTGGGAAACTCCTGGAGGTTTTGGGATGGAGCCTGGGGAGGACAGGGACATCAGTGGGGGGCAACGTCATAGAGTCCACCCTTCAAAGCGTCCATTTTCTACAGAGGAACTGATTTTTGTAGTCTGGAGATGAGCTGTAATTCTGGGGGATCCCCAGGTCCCACCTGGAGGCTGGCATCCCTATGAATCGTCCTTCTCAGTCATACTGATACTTTCTTAAAATCATTTTAAATGGTAAAAAGGTAAAGGTTTCCCTTGCTCGAAAGCTAGTCGAACGACTCTAGGGGGTGGTGCTCATCTCCACTTCCAAGCCGAAGAGCCAGTGCTGTCCGAAGACGTTTCTGAGGTCATCTGGCCGGCATGACTAAATGCCGAAGCGCAAGAAACGCTGTTACCTTCCCGCCAAAGCAGTACCTATTTATCTACTTGCAATTTCTTGCCTTTGAACTGCTAGGTTGGCAGGAGCTGGGGGCAGAGACAGGAGCTCACTCCATCATGCGGCACTCGGGTCTTGAACTGCCGAACTACAGACCTTTATGTTCGCAGCTCAGTGTCTTAACCTCTGAGCCACCGTTTTAAATGGGGTCTGTCACAAATAGGCCTTTTATGATTACTTCTCTGACAAAGTATATCATGGGGGCCCCAGCCTTTTTGAGCCCATGGTCACTTTTGGAATAGTGTGCCACACAAAACGAATGCCACAAAATGGCTGCTACAGGAGGCGGAACCAGCCATAGAATGGCTGCTGCAGCTTAGCTTCCTTCACACACTGAAAGTCCTGGAGCTGTGGCGGCAGCTGAGGAGACCTAGGAACCAGAGCCCATGAATTCTCCTTGACCCCATTGCAGAACCAACGTTTTTAAAAATCTGCGCAGCCCATCAGAAGCCTT
>NW_015169900.1:61377-68576 GCF_001447785.1 Gekko japonicus | reverse complement strand
AACAAATGCCAAAACTCTGGAGAAGTTCATCCATCTTTCTGATACCTGTTGGGAATTAATATTTTTCAATTCAACTGTTTATTTTCGTATAATTATTGTGAGATTATAAGCGTTTTGTACATCATTACAGCTTCTATATTTTTGGTTCGCTTCAGACCAACAGGGCTACCCACTTGAATTGTTTTAAAGGGTGGACTAACGGTGGTTTTTTTTGCAAGTGTGCATCTTGAAATCAGCAAAGCGTGAATGGGACAAACACATGTTGGTTAGCATATGGTCATGGTGACAGTCAGGTGGAGGGGAAGGGTTTAGCCACAGCTTCCAGCTGGGTGTCCATCGAACAACGTGTGAAATCCTTGTGCAAATGGGGACCTCAATTTCCAGAATGGATAACTTTGGCGAGGGCTCTCGTGTTGTGTGAGCTCCTGCACCCATCTTGTTACAGATTAACCACTGGTCTTGGCGGTGGGGACAGTCCAATGCGTGGCGGAAGGTCGAACGATTCACTACATTGGCAACGGAGTGGAGGAGAATTCAGGAGTTCTGATCCTTGGGTCTCATCCGCTAAAGCGGGAACAGCTTGTCCTGTCTGGGACCTTTGGAGTTAACGGAGAGGCACGCAAGGGTACCATCTTTCTGATTGGCTGGAGGGGGAACAGCCCCAGAAGTTCAACAGGACAATACTGGGGGAGGGGATGCTAAGTCTAGGGAGATGTGGCATAGAAAGGGGACACTACAATATCTATCTTCTAAAACTTGGGGGAGTTAAATGGATCTCCCCCCACCCCCAAGCCCTGCCTGGAGGGAAAACAGCTGCTGCAAAGTGGACGTGGATGCTTTCGTTCCAAAGAATGGCTGAGTTTTTAAAATGTTTCCAAGGAATCAAAGCAAATAATAGCAGGGTTTTTTTAACGTGTGCAGTGAAGCAAACAAGGCAATCAAAGGGGGACCCCTCACAGTCTAAGGCAAATGCTGTGTGCGTGTGGGGGTCTTGCTTCCAAGAGGACCCCAACCCAGGCTGAATTTCCAGGCTCAGGGAAACATCTGGCGCCAATAAGACTGGAAAGAAATCCCCCTCCACGCACACATCACACCACACAGATCAAAGCATTCCTTAGATCTACTAATAAAAAAGGAACAGTCTGCACATGGCCGGGTGACAACAGCCAAAATTCCGAACTCCTCCCGGGTTCCAGGGCCCGGATGCTCCAAAGGACTTACCTTCAGCTCAGCCATTCTTTTCACCTTCCTTGACTTTCCAGTGGCCCAGCCCAAGGAAGATAGGTGGTCCCAGCAGTGGGACGGTCAGATTCAGAGATGGAGCGCCCTTGCAGGTTTTCTCGCAGTGACAGTGGGAAACGGCCAAGGCAGCGTGATGGCCAACACACACACACACACACCCCTTGCCCTGCAAGAGAGAAAGTCCAAGCGATGTTTCCAATTGTTTGCTCAGCTGAGCCTGGGTTTAATCAGAAACAGGATTCTCTCTTCTAGGGACCAATCCGGGGATTGATCACTGAAGATCAGCCCCCGTGCGGGGAGGAGGGGCGGGGGAGGCCCATGCATTCAGTAGTTTCCCATTTATTTCAATTCCTGTTAGCAAGAGGGACGATAGGACGCGGCTTATAGGGAGATTGGAAAACCCACTTCAGATAAGAATGCAGACGAGGACATCGGCAGACTTTCCAGCCATAGGGGGACAAGTCACTCGAGCAACTGCTGGGGCCGGCAGTATGGGGAGAATCACTGCCCACCCCTCCTGCTGGGTCCAAGAAAGGGGTGGCCTTTGCCCCATCCAAGGTGGGCAGGAGCCACCACATTCCCCCCTCCCATGCCCGTTTGGAGCCCATCCCAGTGTGGGGCCCTGGGCAGGTGCCCCTGTTGCCCCTGTTGCCTGTGGCTATGACCGACCCTATCTGGTGCCGAGAAGCAGCAGCATTCATCAAGGGAGGGGTTCTTCCTTCCAAAGCGGCAACATCCTGACAAGGCCCAGGGCCGCGATCCTTCCTAGGCTGAGTGGTTAATTCCACAGCTGACTACATTAAGGTCTTCTTAAACGTGAAACTGATGTCAACGTATTCCAGCAAAGGGAGCCTCCAACCTTTTTGAGCCTGCGGGCACCTCTGGAATTCTGACACAGGGTGGTGGGCACAACCACAAAATGGCTGCCGCAGGAGGCGGAGCCAGCCACTAAATGTCAGGGAGCGAGGTGATGCATAGTCAGTGTAACTCTTATTTCAGACAGACACTCCTTTTCACAGGCTGCCTTATAATCGGCACCGCCAATCAGAAGCCCAGCTGGGCAAAAGCTCCAGCTGGCCCCACCCAGCCAGTTTGGTGTGGTGGTTAGGAGCGCGGACTCTAATCTAGGAGAATCAGGTTTGATTCCCCACTCCTCCACATGCAGCTGCTGGTGTGACCTTGGGCCAGTCACAAGTTCTCTCAGAGTTGTTCTCTCAAGGGCAGTTCTTGAGAGGGCTCTCTCAGCCCCGCCTACCTCACAGGGTGTCTGTCGTGGGGAGGGGAAGGGAAAGGAGATTGTAAGCCGCTCTGAGACACCTTTCGGGAGTGAAGGGCTGGGTATAAAAGCAACTCTGCGGCCACTGCTGCTTTCTACAGACACTTGACAGGCACTAGGAAGTGTTGGTGGGTCCCATGGTGCCCACAGGCACCACGTTGGGGACCCCTGTGTTACACGTTCTGTCTTAATGGAGTGCCCAGACTTTTCATGGGGTCAGCAGCAGAGGGCCCCCTTGGTATCCCAAGTATTGCTAAAGTATGGGCCCAAGCAGGGCAGCGGGCCTTCGAGGGAGATCTGCCTTCCATTGCAGGCCAGTCTTGCCTTTTTGTGAAGGACACCGCAACTTAGCCACAGATCGCTCAAGAGGAGCCAAGCTTTCTGAAGGGCACATTGTTTTCATTCTCCTGTTGAAGACAGTGAAGAACGGAGAGGAATGCCTTTGAGCTTCCCCATCTTTTGAAAGATGCTGAGCAGCCAGGTGTTGGGATTCACTGTGGTGCACCTGGTCACTTCCAGGAAGAGCCTCCATGCAAAACCATTCTGGAAGGTTCTTCGCTCGCATCGTGAGGACTCTTTTAGGGATGCCCACCTCCAGGTGGGACCTGGGTGTTTGAAAAATTGGCAAAATACTTAAATATCCAGAGGTGGCAATCAATGTTCCCTCTAAGCTGTGGAGTCTTGTGAGCAAAAATTCTACTTTGTGAGCTACTCGCAATAAAGTTGTGAGCGAGTGATTTGGCTACTGCATAACCTAGTTTGCTCTGGAGCCCTCCTTCCTGAGCTGAGACAAAAATGTGTGAGCTGGAGGCTAAAAAAATGTGAGCTAGCTCACACTAACTCAGCTTAGAGGGAACACTGGTGGCAATGGATCTTTGCTTCACCGAAGAGAAGGCCTTTCTTTCCGTGTACAAAAAGCTACAAAATAACCAAACCTAAGACTACATCTTTACAGACTGACCGCACGGTCTCACGACAACTGTAATGGAGATTCTTCTACTTCTTGACCCCCAGAAGGAAATCGCCTGAATGCATTAACCAATGATTGTGAGTACACAGACTTAGAATGCCCGGGCTATCTTCCCATTGGCTCTGTGCCAGGTTTCCCTTCCAGGTCAGTCTATAGCACACAAGGTAAACAGATTAACCCTATAATGACTGAATTAGACCTTGCAACACGCACATTTCCAACACTGGGGATCCCCCAGAATTACAAGCTCATCTCCAGACTGCAGAGATCAGTT
This sequence comes from Gekko japonicus, assembly GCF_001447785.1. Taxonomy (NCBI): domain Eukaryota; kingdom Metazoa; phylum Chordata; class Lepidosauria; order Squamata; family Gekkonidae; genus Gekko; species Gekko japonicus. The sequence goes on along the minus strand of NW_015169900.1, from coordinate 64,814 downwards.
CCCCTGGAGGAAAATGGCTGCTTGGGAAGCTGGACTCTGTGGCACTGTACCCCACTGAGGTCCCTGTCCTCCCCAGACTCCATCCCCAAATCCCCAGGAGTTTCCCAACCTGAATCCGGCAACTCTACCCCCAACCCCCCGCTGGGGGCCAGGGGTGCCCTGGAAACCCCAGGCCTCACCGATCAAGTTGGCAGCTTCACACTAAGACTGGGGGCAGGAATCAGAGCAGAGCCAAAGTCCCTGAAGCTTGCAGATTTCCACAGGCAGATATGGATTCACGGGGATAGGCTAGCACCCGTGCGCCTCAGGGATCTGGCCCTGATGAATGTCGTCTCCAGCCATCTGAGAAAACAAAAAGCTCCAGGTGCTGCCGATGAAGGATTTATGAGGAGACATTAATAAATAATGGAGAGCGATGCAGCTTTTCATTGCCCCCCCTGCAATTCCTACGTCTGAGATACTACTCCTGTTTCTCCCCCCCCACACACAGCTCAATCCCCTTCCTGAGGGTAGTTCAGAGGCACCTTTTCTGGAATCTGAACTCGGTGCCACAGGATTACGATTGCCCACAGGCCTGGAGAAAACGGTTCTGTCCCTTTAACGGAGGCATAATGTGTGGAAAAGAGCTTGAAGAGAAGTAACATCGCGTGGTGAATAACATCCCAGTCAGCTTCTATTTAAGAGACTGGACATTTTTTTCCCCCAAGGCAGTTGGCAACTTGATGACTAGTTTTTAGTGTCTCACTGGTGAAGACATGTACTGCTCCCATTTCACTTCAGTTCTGATAACCATTTTTTCAGCCCTTTTGAGATTACATCAAATGCGTACACTGTATGTTTTCACATATGCAAAAATACATGTACGTCTGAAGGTTGTCCTTCACGTTTTTCTCAAGGCTGACTAATTTCTACAGGTTTGGTGTGCTCCATTGGGTGGAATATGTGCCTTAGAAGGCCTTCGTTCAGTCCTTGCTTGCTGGGTGACCTTAGACCAGTCTGTGTCTTTTGTCCTACCTTGAGAAATGCCGTGAACGGCAGGAAAGACCAACATTTTCAATAAAAAGCATTTCAAAAATCCAGAATGGCAAAGTTTAAGTCCAGCGGCACCTTCAACAAAGTGTGCATGCACACGAAAGCTTATGCCCAGAATTAAACTTTGTTGAAGGTGCCATTAGATTCAAACGGTGTTCCATTGCTTCAGACCAGCACAGCTACCCACCTGAATCTATAATCCAGAAGTAAAAGATTGAACAATGACTTCAAGTTCTCTTCACAGAGATCACAGGCTTTAAAGTAGACCGAAATCAATTTCATAGAATCATAAGAGTTGGAAGGGACCTCCTTGGTTGCCCAAGAAAGCTATACTACTACTGAGATCCTCAGACCCATCTACATCAGGGTAGAACCGCTTCGCCACACCTGGCCAGCTGACTAGATGTCTGAGGAGCACCTATGAACAGACACCTGAGCGGAAATTCGGATTCTTGGCAGGCCTTTCAGGTGAGACCAAAGACATAATTTCGAATAAGAGCTTGCAGAATTCTAGCAAGCATTGCTGATGACAGGTCTGCTTGTGGGAAATGTTGTGATGGTGCCACGCTATGTGCCTGGTGCTCTGTGGAGTCCAGAGACTCTGTCCTGCGGGGCTTGTGGAAAATAAAATGACACTTTACTCGTCTAGGACAAGGGTTGCCAAACTCCTGGTGATAAACCCCACCACCACCAAAAAACAAAGAGCAGCACAGGGAAAGTAGGCCAAAGAACAAAACACTGTGGTCTACAAAAAAATACCTCAGACCTGCTGTACATCCAAAAGACACAGATATTTTAAGATACCCGGGACCACACCCGATCTCTTAGCAACTCCTACACCAGAACTCTAATAACATAGAGCACAGTCTTCAAATTTTAAGGAGTCCCCAAAAAGGTTTAAAAAGACAAAAGTTCCTACAATACATCAATGGTTTTTAAAATTGTGGGACATGGTAGCAATGGACAAACTGGCTACACAACTATTAATGTCAGAAAACTCAAATAAGGATTGCGTTGTGAAAAAATGGTTTAGATTTTTGATTATGTTGGTGATAAGATGACTATAGTGCCTTACCTGATAAATATGCTTAATTTGTATTTTTTGACTGTTCTTGATAGTTGTTGATAGGAGAGAACTATATTGTATTTCTCAGAAATGTCCATATGGATTTGTATAGTTTTGGTTGCAAAAGTTAAAAAAATAAAGTTATAAAAAAATTCGCTGGAGTCTGGTGGACGAACTAGTGTAGGTTCCTCCAATATTCTTCTCTACGCGTGAGCCAGCGGGTTAACAAGTCGCGTTTCGCCCGAGGCTTCTTCACAAAAACAGAACCAAAAGCCTTACAATATCGGTCTTTTGGATGTACAACAGGGCTTTCTATATCTAATTTCATCACAGTATTTGAATTGCATTGGACTCTGTCCTCTACATTACATTTTGATACAATTGTTTAAGATTTGAGGGTTGTTTTTTTTTGTTGAGCACAGTGTTTTGTTCTTTGGCAAACCTCCAGGTGTTGGCTGGAGATTGGCCTGCAATTACAATTGATCAGTTTACCTGGAGAAAATGGCCGCTTTGGCAATATACTCTATACTGGCATTATACTCCATTGAAGTCCCTCCCCTTCCCAAACCCCACCCTACTCAAGCTCCACCCCCTAAATCTCCAGGTGTTTCCAAACCCAGAGCTAGCAACCCTATCTAGGGCAGACAGGCCAATCCGTATGGGCCATACACAAGCATTATGTCGTTGACAGAGTTTGGGGGTACCAAAGAAGTATGCCTAAGACCCACACTTGCTCCACCGTAGTGGAGAGTCATGAGAGGAGTTCAACCATTCCATCACAAATAGTTGGGGAGTCATCCCAATCATGCAACTATTTGAAAAAGTCATGGGCCAAATTCCAGAGAGCAGTGCGACTTGGCTGAGAAGGGATTTGGGCTTCTGTCACAGGGAAAGCCACGTCTGAACTTCTGAAAACAATTTATAAGGCATGGGAGACTGTGGTTTGAAGGAGAGAGAAAAAGGCAAACTGAAATGTGGGCAGGTGGGTTGCCATTCAATCTAACATTTTAGCCTCAGGTAACGTCGTAGAACTTTGCAGGATTCAAATATTTGTAAGTTGTGCAGCGGTTTGAATGGTCCCCTCCCAGCAATGTGTGCACGCATGTAAAGTGTTGCCAAGTAGTCTCAGCCGACTTATGGCAACCCCAGCAAGGGGCTTTCAGGACAAGGGACAGAGGTGCTTTGCCAGTGCCTTCCTCTACAGAGCCTTCCTTGGTGGTTTCCCAAGAGCAACCCTGCTTAGCTTCTGAGCTCTGACGAGGCTATACCAATACCGTCTTCCCTCCCCTCTCCCAGAAATACAAAATTTAATATCCTTTACCAACTTGATGTGCAAATA
>NW_015169900.1:41010-61359 GCF_001447785.1 Gekko japonicus | reverse complement strand
TCCCACAAATCTAAAGATTTTTTAAATTCCCCAATAACAGAAGGTATCTTGTGGCAAAACAGAAGAAATGCCTTTTGACAGCAAGGTACGGCAGAGTGCAGTTTGGGAAGCAATGAATTTCTAGGTGTTTCTTTGCTGATGCCCAGTCGAGCGTCAGCATTTTAGAGGTAAAAAAGATGTGTTTTTAAAAAAAACCCATCAGATTGCAATCCCGCATCTACACAGAATGGACTTTAATTTTCATTGATTCTCCTCCTCCCTTCTACAGAGAATGACAGTCTGGAGGATCTCCAGATTTCCATACTTTCAAGGGACACAGCAAGAAGGAAGAGTCATGTGAAACACAGGGCTTTTCTGACCATGTTTCATACTGCCTTCCCTGTGCATTTCAAGGATGCCTGAAAAGATTAAAAAAAAAAACTGTGCAAAAAGACACTAAGAAAAATATATAATAATTTACTAATTAATGAGGCATACCAGCAACATAAGACTTTGAAGGTTTTTCCTCTTTGAATATTGACTGGCTGCCCTATTAATATATTTCTCCTGATAAACTGGAAAGCTGTTTTGCTGCTGTTGTTTACCTTGGAAACATTGATGAGTCCTTTAAGAGTTCCCTAATCAGCCTCTACTGAGGAAGACTATTCGAAACGAAGTTATAAGATCTAGAGTCTTCGTCTCCAGTGTAGACTTACCTGTTGGATTTCAAGTATTGTCTACTTACCAGTCGGACTGTTGAAAACTTACCTGTACAAATACTGGTTTTACCTGTGGGATTTTTGTAAACACTGCATCTGTTGTATTATTGAGAAATTGTAGACTTACCTGTCGGATTGTTGATAACTTATCTGTTGGACGTCTGAAAAAATTTAGGATTTACCATTTGAATTTGTGTAAATACTACTTAAGTGGTATTCTTAGTGTATTACTATCAGTTATACTTGTGTTGCTCATTAGTAAATTGTTATGTATTTTTTCTTAGCATCTTTTTGCAGTTTTTTTTATTTTTCATGTTTACTGTGTAATCGCTGATTGTTTACATTTCAAGGATGCCGCCTGTTCCTGACACCTGTGCTGTTTTAAAATTGCAGGAAGCCTGTAGGCCTAGTATCAGTGTCCATCCATTCTCCTAATAGGCTCAAGAGGAACTTTCATCTGCCTTCATTAATAAATCCTTCGTGACTAAGACACCCCCCCAAAAAATCTAGGAGCTAGATTATTTTCTTTTACATCACTTCCACAAGCTTAGCAAGATTTTATTTTACAAAATTTCCTGTACCAGTATAGAACTTAAAAGCTTTAATAGGTTTTAACAATTAGCTGATCTGATGAACTGTAACACGTAGGTCTTTGGGTGCCAGCCAACTTGGGTTCCTGGAAGAGACTGCCTAAACCCAGAAGAATTCTGACTCCTTTTTCTCTCCCTCTACCCAACAGAGCCCTGCGCTCCTGACAGTTCCCTTCATTTATGAGTGCAGAAACCAAGGAGCTCCCTTGAACTCACAGAATTAAGTTTCACTTCTTTTTTTTGCTCCTGGCTAATAAATGTATTACGATTTTTTTTTTTAATCACGCAGAAATTAGCCGGCTGAGTTCCATTGATTCTCATGCCAGGGAAGTATACATGAAACATGTATAATAAAATCGAAAAACATTAGTTAATGATAAATGTGAACAGTGTATGCTGCTTTTTAAAATTCTCTAAATTTAACTTCTTTAAAAAACTTAAATATTGCATTTATGCGCATCGGTTAAAACTAGTGGCCTAATTAACTGGGCAGGGTATCCCCTGCCACCAAACTGCGTTCTCTCAGCCGCAGTTCCAGCTTTTGCCCAGCCACACACTGACTGTCCTGTCGGCTCCTCCTCTGGATCAACTGCAAAGGACTTCAAAGAGTACTTTGTTGTCACCATTAACTGTGTAATGCTCTAAAGAGAAAGCGAGGCTGAAAAAGTAAACAGGTTTTAAAATCAGAACTCTTGGGTTTTAGGAGCGCGCAAACTGAATAGCTGGCAGTCTCCATCCTAAGCAGAGTTACACCTTTCTAAGCCCAGTGAAGTTAATGGGCTTAGAAAGGTGTAACTCTGCTTAGGATGGCATGGTGGCAGTCAGACAACCAAGTGAGGGCCGTGCGAGATGTTGTTCTTGCTAACACTCCTCGCCGTTGCTGTTGATGCAGCCCTGTAGCTAGGGCTTTTTTTGGGAGGGGGCCTCGGGTGTGGTGCAGCTAATCAAACCAAAATTAATTACATTAATTCACTATGGGGCCAACCCAGGGGAGGGAGCCTGGAAGAAAAGCTAGGGGGCCATGCCCTACAGGCCCCACATTAGCTACGGGCCTGATTCTCAGCCTCAATCAGTTAAACAAGTATCGCAAGGATTTTCTATTGATTTGTGTATCATGTTGCAGTGATTTAGATTGCAGTACATAAACAGCATTCTTTGTAAGTCTTATGACTGTTTGATTGTGGGTCAGACTATCACGACTGTTGGCTTTATACTTGTTTAACTGATTTTCAGCCTGCCATTTCCCCCAGACATCTTCCCACTTCCCTCATGTATCTTTGAACAATTCTTTATTAATCAATTTCTAAGACAGGATCCCATTTACAATTAGTGGCACAACCTCAACTGGAGTACGGTAAAATAAACTAGAATGATGTTGTTTTCATTCCATGGAAATCTTTGACTCCTGGGTTAGTTTTTAGACGCAGAAGGGTCATTCCGCTAGGAGGGGCTGTTGATTCAGAAATCTTTCAAGTCGCGAGGGGAAAAAAAAACACGCTACGCTTTTGCGTGAGAGCGTGCAGTACTGGGATTTTTGCACGACAGTCAAAAATGTCTCGTGTTCCCAAAAGGACCAAAACTGTGCCTGGTCTCCAAATGAGATCTGGGAATATGCCCTCCTGTCTACGTCCATGAGCACCTCTATTTGACCAGCCTTGATCACTGGTGTGCTGGAGAATCTTGACTTGCCTTAGCCCAAGCATTGGCCGCAAAGACAGGAATGCTGTCCTTAAAAGGTGAAATAAATTATTTCCCCACAGTCCCTTCGCAGCCAGAGATCATCAGTCGTAGTGAAGGCTCTTCACAAAGCCCCCTCCAAATCTCTTTCTCTCCGAGAAGCCAGGAATCTGTTCAAAGGGGAAAAAGAGAGAGCCTGTAAGAACATCAGAAGAGCCCTGCTGGATCGGACCAGTGAAGGTCCACCTAGTCCAGCTTCCTGTCTCACACAGGGGTCAACCAGCTCCTCTGGACCGCTAAGTAAAGAGAGCGTAGAGGTCGTGGCCTTCCCCAGATGTTGCCTCCTGGCTCTGGGATTCAGAGGCTTAGTGCCTCTGAATGTGGAGGTTCTCCTCAGCTACTGTGTGGCTTGTAGCCAATTAAAAGAACATAGGAAGAGCCTTGCTGGACCAGACCAATTGTCCATCTAGTCCAGCATCCTGTCTCACACAGTGGACAACCAGTCCCTCTGGACGGCCAACAACAGGGCACAGAGGCCAAGGCCTTCCTAAGAATATAAGAAGAGCCCTGTTGAATCAGACCAGTGGTCCATCAGCTTCCTGTCTCACATGGTGGCCAACCAGCTCCTCTGGACGGCCAACAGCAGGGCACAGAGGCCGAAGCCTTCCTAAGAATATAAGAGGAGCCCTGCTAGACCAGACCAGTGGTCCATCTAGTCCAGCTTCCTGCCTCACTCAGTGGCCAACCAGTTCCTCTGGACGGCCAACAACAGGGCACAGAGGCCAAGGCCTTCCTAAGAATATAAGAGGAGCACTGTTGAATCAGACCAGTGGTCTATCTAGTCCAGCTTCCTGTCTCACACAATGGACAACCAGTCCCTCTGGACGGCCAACAACAGGGCACAGAGGCTGAGGCCTGCCCCTGATGTTGCCTCCTGGCTCTGGGACTCAGAGGATTAGTGCCTCTGAACGTGGAGGTTCCCCTCAGCCACCATGGCTAGCAGCCACTTATAGACTTATTCCCCATGAATTTATCTCATCCCCCTTTAAAACTGTTTATTCCTGTGGCCAATGGTGACTTCTGTTTTATACTGATGCCAAACACACAGCGGCCTTGACTTTCACATCTGTTAATTCTTCCTGCCTGTTTCAGAGGGGTCAGCTGTATTGGTCTGTGGCCGAAGAGCAAGATTTGAGTCTTGCAGCACCTTAAAGACCAACAAGATTTTCAGAGGGTAACTTTTCTAGAGTCAGATGTGACGAAGCCAGCCTTGGCTCTCGAAATCAGGGCCCCCCAACAAGCTCCCTGTTGGTCCCACGGCGCCCACCAACACCTCTCCTGGCGTCCACCAAGGGTCTTTAGAAAACGGGGCTTTCGCCCAGCCAAGCTTCTTGGTACCTATCGGTGATCTGATTGACTGTGCGGACTTTTGAAAACATTGATCTATGGCGGCCGCCCCTGCTGCACGAGGATCTTCACCATGTGGTCGAAGGTAAATGGTTGCGGCCATTTTGTGACTGGATGGGCCTCCTTGCGGCGGCCATTTTATGGCTGCTGTTTGGGGGCTGTGCCCACCGAGCTGTGCCAGAATCCCACAGGCTCATAGAGGTTGGGGAGCCCTGCTCTAAAGCGTAGGCCCTAGAAGTCTTGTTGGTCTTTAAGGCAGTACTGGACTTGAATCTTGCTCTCCCAGCCCACACTCTCCCCGTGCTAGTTCTGCTCAGCCATGCGCCACCCTCTCTGTCAGCTGATGCTCCCCTCGACCAGCCACGGCATTCTGATTGGGGCTCATTCGCAACAGCAGCTGGGCAGAAGAGGTCCACGGGCGTTAGTCTGTTTCTCCTCGCCCCAGATTAAATCCGCCTGCGTGAGGCTTCCAGCCATCCTTCAGTATGGGGTCGAATAAAAAGGCACGAAGAGCAAAGCTACAAAGGCCCGGGTATCACCTCGAGTGGAGCCATGTGCCAGCCAGCCTCTGACTACGGAGAGTTCTGGAACCGCCCCTCTTCTCAAGGACAGGTCAAGAGTTACCTTTCTCCCCTAAAGGTTGTTTCTGAAGGTGAACGTGTTGGCCTGCAAAGGAACAGCTAGCTTCAAGTCCAGCGGCACCCTTATGACCAAGGAGGTTTCCAAGGTACGAGCCTCTGAGTCAAAGCTGACGAAGGGAGATATGACTCTTGAAAGTTCATATGACAAAAATGTTGTTTCTCTCTAAGGTTCTGCTGGACTCAAATCTAGTCTGACTTGTTGAGTCATGAAGACCTCCTTTCCGCAGATACTCAAGGATTTGTTTTAAATGCCATAACCTCTGTAAGAATAGTCTTTGCCAGACACCGGAAAAGGAACATAACGCCAAAGACGAGTGGCTGGAGAAACGAAAGGACTCCGTACCGTTCACTAAACTTGCATGGTATAAAGTTAAAGGGAAAGGCTTCCCTTGCTCGAAAGCCAGTCGAATCTGACTCTAGGGGGTGGTTCTCATCTCCATTTCTAAGCTGAAGAGCCAGCGCTGTCCGAAGACTTCTCCGTGGTCATGTGGCCGGCATGACTAAACGCTGAGGCGCATGGAACACTGTTACCTTCCCGCCGAAGTGGTACCTACTTATCTTTTTTTTTAAATCTGCCCTCAGAGGGTAGAATTTCATTTGTTTTTTCATAACAGACAAACCGAACATACACATATATAACACAAATGGGGGTATCAAATGTTTAAGTTTCCAGTAATTGCCTCTTAGATATTCTCTATCTAATACAATATCACGTATCATTATTTTCTATGAGCTCACATTTTTGTATCTTAAAACCAACATCTGTACCTGCTATCTCAATATTCTAACCTATACTTTGCTCTAGTGATTACATTTTTAGGTTACAATCATTTGCACTATTATACCAATTATAGAAGCGCCTCCATGTGTTCTGGAATGTATAGTTTGTGGATCCTCTTATCAACAATGTCCATTTATCACTTTCTGCTGTTTCCATCAGTTTTTGTATATATTCCTGCTTTTTTGGTACATCTTGTGCCTTCCAGTATTTGGCATATAGCATTCTTGCTGCTGTAGTAAAGTAGATAATTAAATATCTGTTGCTTTTTTCAAAGTCTTTAGGTAGTATACTCAGAAGCATTACTTCGGGCGTAAATGGAATCGAAGCGGTACCTATTTATCTAGCAATTTCTTGCTTTTGAACTGCTAGGTTGGCAGGAACTGGGGCCAGAGATGGGGAGCTCACTCCATCACGCAGCACTCAGGTCTCAAACTGCCGACCTTCCGGTCTGCAGCTCAGTGTCTTAACCTCTAAGCCACAGCAGCCCCCAGTATAAAGTTAGGTAAGTTTGATTAACGGAATGTTACTCTGACTCGCATGCTGAATTGAACTTAACAAGGTTTAGATGATTCGTTTATGGAAATGAAGACGAATTTGTAAAGGGTTTGCATCCAACTTTTTCTTTAACTGAATACATTTTAAAATTATAAATAAAGGAGACAGAGGATTCAGGAGCCTCCTTGCAGAAAGCCAGAAGGAACTGCAAAGAAACAAACAGGAGAGCAGAGCCTATCTGGTTAGACTTTCTCTCGCATGTAAATGCTCAGTGGCTTACTGTCTGCAGGGACTGAGAAGGGCAGGACCAGGGTCATCGGCTGCTGCAGTGCAGTGGTTTAGGCACGGCAGTGGCTTGTAACTTGTGCTCTTCTGGCTGCGGATTCAAATCCAAACTTCTTACATACCGGGATGCTAACCCTTGGGGGAAAAAATTGCCTCAATCTGTCCTGTCTTAATGCTTTGCGTTTCCAGAGGTTACAGGCTTAACATTCAGACAGCAGGACTGGGAGAGACCCCTGCCCAAGGCTTTGATGGCCTTCTTTTAGGGTTTACAGACACCCCCCGGTAGAGGTGGGGGGTGTCTCCCACTGACGGGCCCTACCACCCAGCCGCCCATCAGCTGACCGGCGGGGGGAACGTATGCTGAAAAAGGAGGTTTCGCTGAGGTGCAGTGACGCATGTCACTGCCCACGTGACCGGGAAGTAACGTCAACACTTCCAAGACGTCGGGGTGATGGTCTGGTATTTGGGCAAAAACTCTATGGTAGAAGCCAAATTTACCATAGAGTTTTTGCCAGAATACCAGAGCGTCACCCCGACGTCCCAGATGTTATGGTCAGGTCACGTAGGCAGTAGCGACGTAGGCATGTTGCTGCACCTCGGTAGAGCCTCCCTCCTGCTCCCAATAAATCCCCCCCCATCCCCCACCAGTTGCCAGGAGGGACCGGCAACCTTTCTGTCTACGTTCTCTTTTTTTTAGTGCCACAGGCAACTGTCCAGCTTGATCCTGTATACTAGGAATGTCGCAGGCTACGTCCCAAGAGTGAATTTTGCAATTGCAGTCAATTACATTAGCGTTTCCACATCTTCCTCCCTTTCTTTTCTCCTTTGGCCAGCGTTCAGGTTTTAAGCTGTTACCATGGCTTTCCGCACTCATAATCTCATTAAAGGTATTGTTTTACCAGCAATCATCAACGCAGAATAAGCGGCATTTCCTTGGATGGTGTCTGGCCAGGACAGAAGATACAAGCAGCCACATGAGGGAGGGCTATGGCGAGGGTTCTCATCTGCCCGATTATGGTGGGACACCTCCAGCCAATTGTAGCCCTGGCCTGCTGAGTAGGGATGCTGGTCCCATGAACTCGCCACTTGCAGGACTGGCATGAGTGGCGCCCACTCTTCAACCAGGGGCTGACCGCTGCTGAGCCCTGCAAACGGCGAATTCGCGGCTTGCAGGGCAGCTGTTCAGGGCGCCTGCTCTTTTCAAATGGCACTGCCTGGCAACCTCACCTATGAGAGCTAAGGGTTGTCTTTAGGATTTTAGCCACGAATGATGAAAAGGAAAGGCTATGAACAAAATATAATTTAAAGTAAACGAAGGAACGATCTTTGAAGGGCTTATAAATGCAGGGTCAACTTACAGCTAGCGTGGCTCAAGAAATGTAGAAACAGAAGAACACATACATACCTGGTTCCCATCTCGTGAAAAGTATCTCTTCTCTATAACCTGAAACAATATATTAGAAAGGAAAGCTGAGCAGGTACGATTACTCTTCTGCGTCTTGCCAGGTGTTTGGAAACCTCATTCTCAAAGCTCCAGCTCTGGCTTCCCGAGCAGCTCAACCTTCTAAGTCTGCAGACTTAGTTTCCAAAACCAGAAGGAATTTTTATCCCACCTGGCCAAGAGCCATTCCCAGAATAAACCTCGGGAGCATAGATGTGGGCAGTGTTCCCTCTAAGTGTGAGCTAGCTCACAGTTTTCTAGCCTCCTGCTCACTCCTTTTCGTCTTAGCTCAGGAAGGAGGGCTCCAGAGCAAAGGAATTTTATGCAGTAGCCAAATCACCTGCTCACAACTTAAATGCCAGTAGTTCACTAAGTAGAATTTTTGCTCACAGGACTCCATAGCTTAGAGGGAGCATTGGATGTGGGCAATGCCTTTTAGGTACTTTAACGAAAGACGTGATAGGGTAGATTTTGTCAGAAACCAAGCGGTTTAATAAGTGTACTTTTCATGTGGCGCAGTTTCCCAGCATGGCTGGTCTGCGCAGGAGGGTTCACATGTCATTGCGGTCCATACTGTAGAAGGGAAGCCAATGGTAGTCCAGAAGGGCTATCAGTTGCAAGGAGTCTCAAACCAGGATGGCTCTGGTCTCTGCCTCCCCGTTGGCCATCTGGTAGCCCTGAGTCATCCCTCTTCAGACCCCTTTTTTACTCTGCCTTGTTCTCTCCCCCGATAGATAGCAACATACGAGAGATCACAAGGAAAGCCGTTAAGAACAACCAAAATACGACCGTGATATAATTACTCAGTGAAACACTGTATAGTCAATTATACTCTTTACCAAGCATATTCATACAAACATTTACATGCAACAAGTATAACAGATAAATGTTTTAAATAAGTAAAGTATCAGGCCAAAGTTCGGTTCTAATTATCTCCTTATCGGTTTCTTCTCGTGTGTGTTTAGTCCAAGCATCGCAACTGTCCAGGCTTCCAACGGGCCAGCTAAAGATCCCCGTTTCCGTCCTTTCTCAAGGCAAACCTGGCAGTCAAACCAATCTTGTCAAATTGGTTTGCAGAATTCTATTACACAACTTCAATCTGTCTCAGTGTAAAGTTCTTTGCTGCAAGTTACAGCTGGCCCGTTGGAAGACTTCAGAGAAGAACCTGATAAGGAAATAATTAGAACTGAACTTTGGCATGAGTACTTTATTTAAAACATTTATCTGTTATACTTTTTGCATGTATATATTTGTACGAATGTGCTTGGTAAACAATACAATTGACTATACAGAGTTGCACTGAGTAATTACATCACGGCTGTATTTCGGTTGTTCTTAACTTGCTCTCCCCCCACCCTCAGCATGCTGTCACTGCTCTTCTTGAATCCAAAAAGGCAAGAGATAATGCATGCAACACTCCACTTCTGGTTCCCTTTGGAAAGAGGAAGAAGATCTACCTTATTCTTTTAAGAGAGCCAGTTTGGTGTAGTGGTTAAGTGCGTGGACTCTAATCTGGGAGAACTGGGTTTGATTCCCCACTCCTTCACTTGGGCAAGCCATAGAGCTGTTCTCTCAAGGACAGTTATGGAAAGAGCTCTCTCATCCCCACCTACCTCACAGGGTGCCTGTTGTGGGGAGGGGAAGGGAAAGGGGTTTGTAAGCCCCTCTGAGACTCTGAGTGAAGGGTGGGGTATAAATCCAATCTCTTCTTCTAAGTCTGCATACATGATCACCCGCCCTGCTCGCCCAAACTCTTTTACAAACCAACATTAACGACTAAATATCAATGCATCTTATTCTCAGAACCGAAAGCATTTTTTTAAAAGATCTCCAAAATTAAAACCAACTAAACTAATAACAGGGACAGCTTCTGTATAAGTGAAATAATAAAAAAAAACACCGGGAAACAAAATGCCTGAGGACGTTGTCTGGACCCTGAACGGACCTCTGGCTTTGTTTTCACTTTTTGGGGGGGTTGGAGAGCTTGAGGCTTCTGGGATGGCAATTAAAAAGCACTGCATGCTGTGCTGCTGCATAATCCTAACCACGGGAGATGCTCAGAGCTTTCTCTGAAAACCTGAGAGCAGACCGAAGTGTCACTAGTCAGACTGGCACACCTGGGAAACTTCCTGCCTGCCCGCCTTCAGTCTCTATACAAAGCAAAAAAGATTACTGTAGAGAATAGTTATATAGATACCAAATAAATTATAGATCTATAATGGGACCTTTGAATATTTTTTTACTATTATCTTAGAAAGACATACCAACGTAGGTCTTAAAAAGACACACCTCCATAGATTCATAATAATAACCACGTAGGAACGACGTCAGTCTGCTTTATGGTACTCTTGTCGTTTGCAGACTTCAGTACGTTCACATACAATCCTCTCAAGTGTCTTTGTCAGAAGCCACTCAGAAAGACACTTTGGAGGATTGTACGTGAATGTACTAAAGTCTGCAAACGACAAACGTACTGTAAGCCAGACTGACGCTGTTTCGACATGGTTACTGTTATGAATCTATGAAGGTGTGTCTTTTTAAAGATCTACGTTGGTATGTCTAAGTTAATAGTAAAAAAAATATTCAAAGGCTCCATTATAGATTTACTAGAAATAATGCCCGTTGCGGAAATAAATACAACGGGATCTAGAAAGAGGCTCTGGGAGAGTGCTCTGGCTTTGGGCAAACAGTGTCAGTTTCCTGTGGCGACCTCAGCAGGGTTTAATGACAGAGTCCACTGTTTTCTCCAGAGGGACTGATCTCTGCTACCTGAAGAGCATTTGTATGTTTGAGTTATCTGTAGCCCTCACCTGGAGAGTGGTAACCATTGTTACCCATTCTCCTCTCCCCTATGAGGTATGTTATGCAACTGAAAATTCCAAATGCCTTGCGGGGGGGGGGGGGGTTTGAGGTGTATCCATGGTGGTGTGGGCGGGACCCGGGCTTTGCCTTCTGATTGGTGGCGATATATGCTGAGGAGCAGTGCCATCAGCCATACACTAAGGGAGTGCATTTTAGAATTAGAACTTTGGCACCCACTATTCAATTATATATAAGGAGAGATAATTTATTTGGTATCTATATAACGGTAATCATATTTTGCTTGGTAAATGTACTATATCCGTAATTCTCCTGTTTTTGCCCACCTCCAGTCTCTGCCAGCATAACAAAGCACTTCATACGCATTCTTGCTCCGCACCTGGTTTCTCCTGCATCTCTCTCTGGCCCTGCTTGGTCTCTTCTTTCTCCCTCGCCCCAATCACCTCGTTCTCCCTTTGTCTAATAACCTCTTGCCCTGCTTGTTTGGAATGCCTGCCCATGAAAAGCTAGCTCAGGGGTCCCCAACCTGGTGCCCACCAGCCCCTTTCCCAGTGGCCCATTTTTAGAAAGTGGGCAGGGCCGGAGGAGGCTTTTGCTGGCCGGCCGTCTGACTGGCCCCGAAAGATCAGATTGGCTGCAGGTGTTTAAAAACGCTGCTTTGGCAGTAGCTGCCAGCACAGCAGAGGGGCCCTCACTGTGTAACTGAAGGTAAGCTGTGGGTAGACAAGGAAATATTTTTAAATAACATGTTCATAGAATCATAGACTGTTAGAGCTGGATGGGACCTTGCAGGTCATCTAGTCCAACCCCCTGCACTCTGCAGGACCATAGCCGAAAGATGGTCGTCCGGCCTCCGCTTGAGGTGAGGCCTGACCATAGCAGAATAGAGCGGAACGACCACCTCCCGTGATCTGGACACAATGCTTCTGTTAATGCATCCTAAGATTGCATTAGCTTTCTTCGCAGTCACATTGCACTGCAGGCTCATGTTTAGCCTGTGATCAACCAGAACACCCAGATCCCTTTCACATGTGCTGCTGTCATTTTATAGGGCATCCTGTGAAATGCAGATTCTGCTTGAAATGTGAATGAGTTAATATTAGAATTATGCATAACCTTACTCCCAACCACATGGTGTGCATGTGGCAGCCATTTTGTGTCTGCATCCACCACCCCGTGTCGGAATCCCAAAGGTTCCCGCAGGCTCCCCGGGGGTGTGTGTGTGTGTGTGTCTCTGATTTAGGCCCGTGGCTGGTTGCCTAAGTCTGGCATTCCTCACCTTGTCAAATCCCAGCCAGCTGAGCATACACAATTGGGATTCCAGCAGCCCGTGCAATACCCAAGTCAACATCTACAGTTCGAAGGCCCAGACTTGTATTTGAAAGCAGAAGAGAAACTTACAAGACACTTAACTGAATTACTCACCTTATCAAAGAATCTACTGAGCTTGACAGCGTTGGAGGAGCCGGCCGCCAAGTAGCGAGGGTTGGTGCAGTCCTGAAACGCACAAAAGGCCTCTTTGCTTTGGTATTCATGGGAACCGCAGTCTCCAAGCACTTCTCAGGCACAAGGGCCTGGGTGTACACACTGGTGCATGGCTGCGGATCAGGTCAGCTTCACATGAGAATTTTCCCACCCGGGCAACACTTCTATGTCCAAAAGCCTGGTGGAATAGCCACTGGCTGCATGGAACACTGGAAGTATCCATACGAAATGTACCCTCTTGGTAGGCATACCAGGAAATGAGGAAAAACCGGGCAGAGCAAGCCCAGGAAGGGCAAGGAGATGGAATGTGTATTGGATGCAAGGATAAATATATGGAGCAGAGGTCCATCAGTGGCTATTAGCCACAAGGTATAGATGGAACTCTCAGTCTGGGGCAAGTGATGCTCTGTATTCTTGGTGCTGGGGGGGGCACAGTGGGAGGGGCTTCTAATGCCCTGGCCCCCACTGCCAGACCTCCTGATGGCACCTGGTATTTTTGGCCACTGTGTGACACAGAGTGTCCAACTGGATGGTCCATCTGGCCTGATCCCACATTGGCTTCTCTTATGTCCAGAAGGGGATGGGAAGCCAGTGCTGCGATTTGGGCTCTGAGAGGTGAATTATTTTGGCACCGAAGTTCTGGATAGAAGCAAGAGGACTGAAGCAAGGCAAAGGAAGGCCAGAGAGAAGAAGGGTTTCCTCTAAGACGAGAAAACCCTTGCTGTTAATGGACCAACTGAGAATAAACTGTTTTGCTCCGCTGCTGTTTTTCCTGCTTTCCTGGTATGCCTGCCAAGAGGGTGCATTTCGTATGGGTACTTCCAGTGTTCCATGGAGCCAGTGGTTATTCCACCAGGCTTTCTTGACACAGAGACAGTGTGTCACACAAGGAAGCCTAAAACTGCTGCTCAAACTGCTGGTTGTCCCCTCTCCCTCATGCCCAGGCCCCGGGAGGTGGGGCCTCTTTTCCACAACACTGCTGAGGACCTTCAGGGAGAACGTGTGTGGCAACAGGACTCCACTCAGTCAACTCTGCTTCCCGGGAAAGGTCTCTCTGCACAATTAAAAGACTGCACCCAGATCGACAAACAAAAGGTACCGACCAGGTTAATTTCTTCTGCGCTGAAATCCTCAGCGAGGAAGGCCGTTCTGGTCAAGACGTCATTGCGTTTTGCCTCGGGGATCTGGTCCAGTTTGGTTCCAATGACAAGTAGCGGGATCTGGTTATCAGCAAACTGCTCCCGGTCGTAATCTCTGTGCGATAAAAGGACGGACGTGGCTGTCGGCAAAGGGGAGCCTCAACAGAATCCCGAAACCGCTAACATCACGGGTGGGGGGAGCATTTGAAAACAAACTACTGAAGTGTGCAAACACTGCTTTTTGGAAGCAGGATTATGCACTGAGGAAACACAGAGAAAGCACAGACCAGCATATGAGAAGAAAGGCAGGCTGGTGGTGTGGAGGACTGTCAGACTGAATTGGAGAGCTCTGGGTTCAAATCCTCACTCGGCCACGGAGCTCACTGGGTGATCTTGGGCCTTCTATGCCTAACATACCTTGCTGGGAAGTGAAAACAGGGGAGGGGGCTAAGTATAGAATGCCGTGCTGTGTTTAAAAATCCAAAGGAGGGATAAAGGTAAAGGTAAAGGTTCCCTTGCTCGAAAGCCAGTCAAGTCCGACTCTAGGGTTGCGGTGCTCATCTCCGTTTCAAAGCCGAAGAGCCAGCGCTGACCGAAGACGTTTCTGTGGTCATGTGGCCGGCATGACTAAACACCAAGGCACACGGAACGCTGTTACCTTCCCACCGAAGTGGTACCTATTTATCTACTTGCAATTTCTTGCTTTCGAACTGCTAGGTAGTAAAATAAAATTTAAAGGATACTAGTTTGGAGCTAAAGTTATAAGAGGAAGGAGCCAACAGTTTTGTTAGGATGGCTAGTAGCCACTGATAGACTTATCCTCCATGAATCTATCTAATCCCCCTTTTCAAGCTCTTTATTCCTGTGGCCATCACTGCATCCTCTGGCAGCGAACCCCACATTTTCATCACTCCATCACTCTCTGTGTAAAGTGGTATTTCCTTTTGTCTGTCCTGAACCTGCGGCCCATCAGCTTCACTGAATTCCCTCGACTTCTAGTATCTGGAGAGAGGGAGTTCTAGTATTTGGAGATAGAGGTTTTATAAACCTCTATCGTGTTCCCCCTTAGTCGACTATCTATGACTATCTTTAGACAGGTTCACCAAAAAAAGAAAGAAAGAAAAGACCATCTTTCTGATCAAACTGAACCCCAATACCCTCCCCCATGGTAGTATTTCTTAGGAACCACTGCCATTTACCACCCACTTAGGAGGGTGGAGGACTTTCCTCTGTGGTCGGCTTGATTTCATCTTCAGCATCTCTCAAACACCATCAGCCCATGAGAAACAAGGACTATGGATTGAATGACAAGCACAAGAGAGCAAGCTTCTTCAGCTACCAAAGTGCCCAGACAGCTAAAGACAGATAATCGATACTTAATGGCCTTTTGTTCACTGAATCCAGCAAGCATTGGGCACTCAATGTAATTGCTGAGTGGTCGGGTTAGAACAGATAAAAGGAATTCCTTCTTCACCCAAAGAGGGATTAACACTTGGAATTCACTGCCACAGGAGGTGGCGGCGGCTACACGCATGGACAGCTTCAAGAGGGGATTGGATAAGCATATAGAGCAGAGGTCCATCAGGGGCTATGAGCCACAAGGTAGAGATAGGAACTTTCAGGCTGGGGCGAGTGATGCTCTGTATTCTTGGTACTTGGGGGGGGGGGAACAGTGGGAGGGCTTCTAATGTCCTGGCCCCACTGGTGGACCTCCTGATGGCACCTGGTATTTTTGGTCACTGTGTGACAGAGTGTTGGACTAGATGGGCCATTGGCCTGATCCAACATTGGCTTCTCTCTTACGTTCTTAAGCAGAGAAGGCTGACAACCTTATCGCCTTACCTGGGCAGAGGGGAAGGCAATCCCATGCCAACAGAAACACTATGGCTGCCTCTTCCCTTTGTTTGTAAACTTGAACGTAACCTGCATCTAGTACCACTCTGCCCTGATGTGGATGGTCCAGGCTAGGAATGGGCAAGAACCTAAAAAAAGGGCGGTTTGGTGAGGCCCATGAACCAAACCCCGAACCGACCCAAATGGGTCCTGTCTGAACTGGTCTGGCAAGTTCGGTTCCCCCTCCAACCATTCCTCTTTATGTAGCATTATTTAGTGAACCCACTGAGCTGTTAGGTTTACATGGCCGTGAGCCATTTAACCCTTCAGCTTTGCTCCCTCCCCTTGAAGGGGGACAAGGAGCAAAACCGAAGGGTTAAATGGCTGCCGAACATTGGTTCCCGAGCATCGAACCGGCCCGAGTTCGGGCCAGATTTTGGCTCGTGAGCCCGTTTGTGCCCACCCCTAGTCCGGGCTAGCCTGATCTCATCAGATCTTGGAAATCAAGCAAGGTCAGCCCTGGTTAGTGTTTGGATGGGAGACCACCAAGGAAACCCAGGACAGCTATGCAGAGGCAGGCAACGGCAAACCACCTCTGAATGTCTCTTGCCTTGACAACCTGATGCGGTTTCCGTAAGTTGGCTGCAACCTGAAGGGACCTTCCACACTCGTAGCCATTACTCCTGCACGGAATATACGCTATGAACTCCTTGGAAGAGGTTCTCACGCTGACACATGCAGCCTATGGTGTGGAGGGAGGTGGAGCGTGTGCTACAGACAATGTAACACACAAACGAGGCCCCACTCTGCAGTGAGCCCTAAGAAACAGCCTTATGCGGGGCCCATCGAGCCCAGAAACGTCCACCCGGACTGGCAGTGACTCTCTGAGGAAATCTCTTCCAGCCTTGCTATATGTGAGATACTTTATCTGCCAAAGCTGGGGATTTATATGAATACATGAAGCTGTGTGTTACACTGAGCCAGACCTTCAGGCTATCAAGGTCCATACTGACTACTCAGACTGGTAGCAGCTCTCCAGGGTTTCAGGCGGAGGTCTTTCCCATCCCCTACTTCCTGATCCTTCTTAAACTGGAGATGCTGGGGGTTGAACCTGGGACCTTCTGCATAGCAAGCAGGTATGTTTTACTACTGAGCCACAGCCCCTGCCCAAACTTTAATCTGGGATCTTCTGCATACAATGTATGCAACTCTTCCAGCGAGTGATGACCCCACAAGACGAACAGAATTCTTTCCCCTTTCTGTAACCTCACTGCGTCTCTCATCCCATGGTCGGTGTCCTTAAAATACCACCCAGAGAAGTGAAGACGGATCGGCATCTCTGCCCACTCACCCATTCGTCACCAGGACTCCCGAGGGGGCCGCATCCCTGTTCAGAGCTTCCAAAGACCATCGATACAAGTTCTGGGAGGACTTCTTGTTGGTTAAGTCGTGTACTAAGATGATGCCTAAGGAAGAAGAGGAACAAGAGTTTATTGAAGGACGTCTTCCAAACTTCACCAGAATCAGATCAGGAGAAGAAAGAGGTTTGGATCCTGCCCTGAGAACCACACAGCTCGTTCAGGGTGCCCAGTCCGCTCTGGCCTTGCGTTCTCTGACAGCAGCCCCCAAGCACCGCATTGCTTTAGGAAACAAAAGGACTTGCAAAAGGAGCTCATTTCACAGCTCATTTCATTGTCTACAGTTGTTGTACACTGCCCTGAGCCTTTACTTGCAAAAGGAGCTCATTTCACAGCTCTCTGGTGTTAATTATATTGTCTACTTATTTATTGTTACTGTTTTAACTGTTTAATTGATATGAATGTATTCATACAGTTGTTGTACACTGCCCTGAGCCTTGTTTCACGGGGGAGGGTGGTCTATAAGCCGAACGAATGAATAAATGAATGAATGTGGGGTGGAGGGGAGCGATCCAAAGGGAAAGAAACGTGAGCACATCGCAAAGGACTCCAGGCACGGGGTTTATCTGCGTGCCGTTGCAGTGGTGACAGACATGTGACTTGTCAGAAGGCAAAACGCATTTGCAAGATCAATTTCTGAACTGACATTCGTTTCTGTTCACTCTCCCTCCTACTAGTGCAGCTTATTGTCAGAGTCCCACAGCAATCAGTTCCCAACAACTTTCATTCAAAAAAGTAAAGTTTATTGAGTACATTCTGTGTTAGAACTACCGGAAAACGCGCCAGCGGGGAGTTAAACAGAATTCAAAGGGGCCCCCCTGACGACCCAGGTCCAATCAGGGGAAAGCAGTAACAAGGTACCAAGGTCACTAGCTGAGGCTACATAGATAAGAAGAGCATAAGAAGAAACGAAACTTAAGATTCCAGGACAGAAGCAGACCAACATCTCCCCCACCAGCCATGGCAGCAACACCAGAGGCTCAGCTGACACTTATTCATGTGAACTGACAGAACTCAGTTTTGTGTTGCAGGGGAATGTCAGGGTGGAAGCGGTACAAACGTGCCAGAGAAAGCCCCTACACTGTCCAACAGGGTTTTACGAGGATGCATGTGCCGTCAAGTTGCAACTGGCTGATGGTGATCCCAGCAAGGGGCTTTCAAGGGAAGGGAGAAGCAGAGGTAGTTTCCCAGCGCCTTCCTCTGCAGAGTCTTCTTGGGTGGTCTCACTTCCAAGTACCGACCCTGCTAAGTTTCTGAAATCTGACGAGATGGGGCTATACCACGCTGTCGAGGAGTCCCAGGATGAACCCCGTGGGCCCCCAGGGCCGTTGCTCACAAAGGAGCGGACACTGCTTTGATTTTATAAAAACGGCTTATATAGTTTGTTTAATTTCTAGCAAGATAAAGGTTCACTCTACAAGCAACGTGTTATCTCAGAATCGTACAGCAGGAAAACAAGAAAAGGAGCTGGTGTCTGGCCTCGATGCGGGGGAAGGGCCTTGAATGGGTCTCCCTTCCAAGTACCGACCCTGCTAAGTTTCTGAAATCTGACGGGACTGGGCTATACCATGCTGTCGAGGAGTCCCAGGCTGAACCCCGTGAGCCCCCAGGGCCATTGCACACAAAGCAGCGGAACCTTCTTTAATGTTATAAAAACGGTTTATGTAGTTTGTTTAATTTCTAGCAAAATAAAGGTTCACACTACAAGCAATGCTTTATCTCCGAATCGTACAGCAGGAAAACGAGAAAAGTAGCTGGTGTCTGGCCGTGATGCGGGGGAGGAAGGGCAAGGCGAGCCAGTCGGCAGCCTCAGACGTGCGGAGCGGGACTGGTCTGCCAGGAGACCGAGGTACTTGAGGGCCTCAGCCAAAAGGCTCCTTTGGAACACGTGGCCCAGCCTTTAAGTCCACTGGACAAGCGGTGTGTTCTTTTCTCAACGAGGACACATCTGGTTTTATTCAGGTACAAGCTCTCCCTCCTCTGTGAGGACAGATCTGCACATTCCCCCCCCCCCAATAGCTAGCAATCCAAAACAGTCCAGTGGAGCCTGAGCGGTGGGTGTTGCCTTCTGACACACTTCCGGTGATGCCAGGGGGCGTGGCATATGCAAATTACTTATGCTAATGAGCTCCTGCACTTCTTTTTCTACAAAATGACCCATGCGCCTGGATAACATACAGCACTTGTGACATATTATTACCACGTATTATTATTTTATTTTTAACAAGTTTTTCAGCTCGCCTCTCGGGCCCTGTAGGGCCACCGAGGCAGCGAATTGACTGAAACGTACAAACCGAAACCTCACCTGAGAAAAGCTGTTAAAACAAGTTAGAACCAGAGCTTAAGATAAGTGCGAAAGATCAAAACGACCGTTTAAAATGCCGGGGAGGAAGGAGGGATCGCTGAGGGAAATCCAAGCGGGTGGGCGGCGGGGGGGAATGAGGACGGCAACAGAAGGGGACAGGCGAATCTCCGCGGAGAGAGAGTTCCAAACTTTGGGTGCCACTGCCGAGAAGGCCCTCACTTGGTTGCCACCCACCTCACCTCAGAAGGTGGGGGCGCTCGAAACAGGCCCTCTGAAGAGGACGCAAGAACCACAAGGGTAAGAAAGAAGTCTAATAAAGGGCCAGTATTAAAAACCTAGCTGAACCTTATAATATAAAAAAATACATGTATTTATTAGAAAGACAGTTAAAAACAGAAACGTCTCAGGTCACTGGTATTGGCACTTGTGTTTAGGCCACCTTTACTTTTTAACCAGGCTTTCATTGGGCCCTTATACGTTTTTAACTGTCTTTCTAATAAATACATGTATTTTTTTATATTATAAGGTTCAGCTAGGTTTTTAATATTGGCCCTTTATGAGGCTTTTCCCCCTTACCCTTGTGGTTCTTGACTCCAGTTTTTGGGTCAGGTTTGTTTTCCCCTCCCTGTGGCCTGCCCTCTGAAGAGGACCCACAGTGGTTGGGTAGGTTCATAAAGGAGGAGGCAGTCGTTCAGATCCCAAACCATACAGGGCTTTAAAAGTCCACGCCAGCGCCTCCAACTGTGCCTGGAAACAAACAGGGAGCCTAAAAAAAAAAGATATTCTAGTCTTGGAAAAGGTGCAGGAAAGGGCAACTAAAACTATTAAGCGGGTGGAACACCTTCCCGACAAAGAAAGGTTGAAGATGTTACGGCTCTTGAGCGTGGAGAAACGAAGACTGAGGGGTGACATGGCAGAAGCTTACAAATTTATGCATGGGATAGAGAAGGCAGAGAAAGAAGTCCTTTTCATAATATAAGAACTCGTGGGCACTCAATGAAATTAATGAGCGGTAAGATTAGAACAGATCAGAGGAAGGACTTCTTCACCCAAAGAGCAATTAACACGTGGGATTCACTGCCACAGGAAGTGATGGTGGTTAGAAGCACAGACAGCTTCAAGAGAGGACTGGATAAGTATATGGAGCAGAGGTCCACCAGTGGCTATTAGCCACAAGGCATAGAGGAAACTGCGGTGGCTCAAGTGGTTAAGACGCTGAACTGCAGGCTGTGGAAGACGCTGAACTGCAGGCTGTGGAAGGTCGGTAGTTCAGCAGTTCGAGACCCGGGTGCCGCATGATGGAGTGAGCTCTCATCTCTAGTTCTAGCTCCTGC
>NW_015169900.1:21962-40839 GCF_001447785.1 Gekko japonicus | reverse complement strand
TTCTTGGTGCTTAAGGGGGCACAGTGGGAGGGCTTCTGGAGTTCTGGCCCCATTGCTGGGCCTCCTGGTGGCACCTGGGTTTTGGCCACTGTGCGACACAGAGTGTTGGACTGGATGGGCCACTGGCCCGATCCAACAGGGCTTCACTTATGTTGTAATGTAGACGGAACAGGAATCAAGTGATCAGCTCCCTGCAAGCCACTCTAGTCGACATCTTGGCTGCAGCATTCTGTACTTGAATGAGTAAGAAACACAAGAAGGGACAACTGGATTGAACGGAACCCCAAGTCAAGCCTAAGAGACTACAAAAGCGTTCCAGGACTTCAGCCGTCAAATCAGGTGAGCTGCGGGTTAACCTAATAAGACGGCAGGTTGGGGAGAAGGCCCAGATGCAAGAAGTGGAGTATCCCTTCAAAGCAACATCTGGAAAGTCTGACCAACTTTTTACCAGTGGATGCTTTATGAAGCCACAATAGCCAACTGAACGGTACTTGGGTATTCGGGGGAGGAGAGGGTCAATATCAAAATGAGCCACTTTGAGTCACAATGGCTAAGTATGACAGTCACGGCAAACGATGGCTGTGATCACACGGGCAGTGTGGCCCATCGACACAGCCACTCCTCCCCTCCGGATCAAATGGGCACAGTCAGACAGCCACATCTGTCAGACATTTCCCAGCCATACTTATACTGTCATGGAATGACTTGGAGCCGGGTTAAAAAGGCACCACATCACAAGTGGTGTTTTCGGTTCCCTGCGCAGTCATTGCACATGGCTGGATCTCTGAAATGGGGGAGCATGCACAGTCTGAACCTGCAGATCCATTCTGCTGCTAGGGAGGTTTTTCTTTTTAATTGCCTATATGCGCATGCACGCTCATCCACATGAGCGCATGTGCACATAGGCACACACATGCGCACTTATGCGCGGGCATGAATTTTGAAATTTTTGGGCAGTGTGCTCTGTGGCTGAGGTGCTGCAATAATGCAGATACTTTGTCACGGGATGTCTCCGTGGGTAACCCACAACAGGGTGCGCTGTGTGGCCGATATGCCCCGCAACACTTTCAACTGGTTCAATTCGAGGCGGCACCGTATTTTTATTTTATTTTATTCATTTGATTTATATTCCGCCCTCCCCACGAAGGCCGGCTCAGGACGGCTCTGGGCGCCAAGCCGCCAGTGTGACCACAGCCAATGACAGGATGTATTGAAAAGGCAGCAGGAGAGCGGAGCTGCTGTGAACATTCAGCTGTGAGAAGGGAAAGCCGGAGGAGCAAAGTTAGAGTTCAAACTCAACACACTAAGCCGTGGGTTCCCAACCTTTTTGAGCCTGCAGAACCCTTGGAATTCTGACACCGTATGGTGGGCGTAGACACAAAATGGCTGCTATACAATGGCACAGTCAGCCACTCAATGGCTGCCTCAGCTTCCCTTCAGTCACAGAGTGAAGAGTCTTGTGCTGTGGTGGAAGCTGCTGCCAAAGCAATGTTTATAAAGACCTGCACAGCCCATCAGATCTCCAATAGTTACCCAGAAGCCTTGCCGAACAAAAGACCCACTTGGCCACGGCTACCTTTTAAAAACACCTGGTGGGCACCAGAAAAGGTGTCAGTGGGTGCCACAGGCCCGGTCAGCGGGTGCCACAGGCTCGTGGCGATGGTGGGGCTTTTGGGGGGCTCTGCCCCCTTTCTTAAACGTGCAGCCCCACAAGAATTTCTCCTGTAAATGCTTTTTTTCAATTATTCTTAAACATTTTTTAAAAGGGGTGCGCTCCTTTAAGCAGAGTGGGGTGCTGTGGTTGACTAATTCCCGCACTGAGCAAGGGGGTTGGAATAGGTGACCTCTAGGATCCCATCTAACTCTGTGTCAAGAAACGGGTCTCCTTTTAGAGAGTTTTTCTGCCTAAGTGTTAGCTTTCTTGACTCTAGAAGTCATCACCCCCACCTGCCGGCTTGTTCTCAGAATTGTTGCTTAAGCTGGCAGAAGTGATTAACTTGCAGCAGCTGAGAACTGTCATCTAAAGTGGTCAACAGATTGCAATTTAGAGCTCTATCCTGGTCACAGCTTTCTATTGGCTAAATGGCTTTTCGTTCTGCACTGAGAACTTCAGCCCCATCACAAAAAAATTTGCCCCACAAGCCACAAAATCCTGGCTATGGACTTGGGGTTCCATGACGCCCACGGGCACCATGTTGGGGATCCTTGCACTAAGCAAAACTTCACAAAACCCTATCAAATAAAACCTAATTGCCAGGAGTAGGGGTGGGGACCATAGTTTTGATAAGAAGCCTGATTTGAATGTTGGGCTACCTTGGTATGAAGGAACCAGGGTTTCCTAAAACCAGAGCTTGCAACCTCTCTGCAAACCATAGCTTCAGGTGATCCCAACTAGCTCAAGCCACACTCAGTCCCAAAGCGAACACACCAGGAAAAAGGGGAGGGGGAATCAGGAAGCCGGATGGGGGGACAAAGCCGGTGGCACCTCCCGATGCCTGGACCATGGCTTGGAGACTGCTGATCCAGAGCCGGAACTGCCAAGGGCAAGCCATGTTTCCCTGACCGGGCATCTCTGGATAACTTACATTGTGAAGAAACACAAAACAAAAAAACAAAACTACTCTTTTAAAACAACAACACAGGAATAAAACTTCCTTCAACCATTTTATTTGCAAGGTTTTTAAATTGGTAATTAATTACTGAGGTAGACATTTTTTGCCTGCTAGTTTTGGTTCACGTTTTACGAGTTCTCTCTCTTTACAGCGACTCAAGATTTCTCCACGTTTGGTAAGACACCTTCGGGGGCTGCTAAGGGAAAGGGGGCAAGATCCGTGAGCTCTGTTCACTTGCAACTACCGCTGGATCCAAGAAGCAATCTCTAGCACCCACGGCCAACCCGGCAGTGGCATTCAGCATGTATTTCCAGGGTCTGTTCATTAAGGGCACAGAGGCTGTTTCCAGACTGCGCCGCGCACCGGCTTTCGCACTGCAGGCAAAGCCGCACTGATTCCAGCAACTACTACAGCCTGTTCTTTCCTGTGACATTTACAGTTGGAAAGGATTCAGAGACAGCAGAGATGAAAGACAAGCGGGAGATAATTTATGCAACGATAGCTGGAGAAACGGGGTTTATGCGGCAGCGGAGGGGGATACGTTGCCAATATCGTTGTATGGGGGCGGGGGCTGACCATAGGCTGTAATGGAGAATCGATCCAGGGGTCTCTGGGGCTTGGGGGGGCTGTTGTTTGAGGTAGAGGCACCAATTTGCAGCATAGCTGCTGGTGCCTCTCCTCAACCCCTGCCCCCCCCCGAAGTTTCAAAAGATTGGATCAGAGGGTCCAATTCTATGGGCCCCAGAAGGAGGTGCCCCCATCCTCCATTCCTTCCAATGGAGGGGAAAATGCCTCGTGGGCTGAAGCAGTAATCCCTGCACTGCCTGCTAACATTCTGTGCACCAGCAACCCCCAGCGCAGCTTAGAGGGGAGTATGGTTGGGTGCCATATAGCCCCTCCCCTCTCCAACACAGGATGATCCACGGTGCAGCAGCAAACAGGGCAACGCCTGCCAACCCCATACAACTGTAATACTGAAAGAGGAGGTGGGAGAGCCTTCCTTACCGTTGACTGAATTGTAGAACACCACCCGAGTGCTTTTCACGCTGCTGGCACTGCCCACTGAGCCGCCGACATCCCATAGCTCAACGTAATAGGTCTTCTCTTCTGGAGTTCCTTCTTTGTAGTCGTGGATCTGACAGACAGAATGTAAAAACGTGACTTGAGACTTAAAAAGCAAAATGTTGCAATGTGAACCCAGGTTCTTTTGCATGGCAGTCCCTTCATGTGTAATTCACATAACGCTGTCAATGTACAGGGCACTAGGTAACACGGCTACCGTGTCCCGTCCTCTAACCAGGCAGCCGGGGGAAAGACTGCTCTGGAAGACTGCTCTGATCAGGCTGGGCTGGAGCTGACCCTCAGTGTAGGACAAAGTTCCCCAACATGATGCCTGTGGGCACCAGGGCGACGGCCAGTACTTCTCTTGGTGCCCACCAAGCTTCTCAGAAAGTGGGCGGGGCCATTGTGAGGCAGGGCTTGTTATTGGCTGTCCTCATTCAAATGAAAGGGCTTTCCACTGCAGGATGAGCAGGACAGGTAAGCATCTGGGCTTTCCTTAAGTCAGCGCATGGTTCCATTCCCCCCCCCCCCAAGATTTTTTCCTTCCTGGGAGGTGGTGAGGAGGGAAGTATTCCATTTTGCTCCACCTCCTGAGGCAGCCATTCTGGTTTGGCTCCACCCCCTGTGGCAGCCATTTGGGGGCAATGCTCACCACCTCCTTCCAAAATTACAAAGGTGCCTATGGGATTAAGAAAGGCTGGGGACCCCTGGTGTGGGAGATGGAGCTAGAAGGCTGGGAGCTGTCCGGGACAAGCTGGGTTGGAGAACTCAGCTGAAGACCCAGCTGAAGAGTTAGAAGGAAGTCTCTTGTCTCATCCCTTCTTTCCCGCAGGGAGAGTTAGGTCCCCAATCCCGCCAGGACTTAAAGGAGGGGCATCTTCCTCCCGTGGTCAGCTAGAGCAGGGAAGGCCCTGGGGTACTAAATGCGCTCTCTTCCGCATGCCCCAGACTAGCGCTGACTCCCTTGCTCCAGGCCCGTAGCTACAGTGGGGCATCTCGGGGCTAGGCCCCCCCACTTATTGGCGAGGCCCCACGACTCCCCATCCAGCCCAGGGCCCCCGAGTGGTGGTGGGTGCGGGGAAGGAGCCGGATGTTCCCGTGCAGCTGTTTGGCACGAAGGGCCGGCTACAGTCGCTGCACGGAGCCAGACAGCGTCTATTTCCTCCAGAAAGTCTCTTTCCCCCGTAAAGGATCCCCCGAGTGCCTGGGATCCCATGGGGGGTTCCTGTGCCCCACTTTCTTGCATGTCTTTCTCTAACCCACAGCCTCCCAGGCTGGCAAGGGCACAGAGGTAAGTCAATTCACTTCAGCGTAAGTTAATTGACTTTAAATTACCTTTAATTCAATCAGCCAAGGCCCCCTAAGAAATCTAAATGCCCCCCGACTTAAACATTCCTGGCTACGGGCCTGCCTTGCTCCCAGGGAAGACTGATGGTGGGAGGCAGAAATGAATTGGGGGGGGGGCTGATCCTCTCAAAGCTTGAATAGGAGATGGTTGTCTCAGAGAAGGTAGGCAGTCTTCTCTTGGAGGTCCTAAGCGTGCAAGAAGCCTGGAGTATAACAGGAATCATTGGGAATCCTCTCCTCTCATGGAGTCTCCTACTCCCGAGGAGTCCTTATCCAACGATGAGGCTGGTCTGGGGCAGAATCTGGCACGGTGCCACGTGCCACAAGCAAATCAAAGGCCCCCGTCCCCAGGAGCTTCATGGGAAAAAGGACATACATTGAAAATTTGTTGGTCTCAAAGACTCTACTGGACCCGGAATCTAGCTGTTCGACCGCAGACCGACCCGGCTAATCGCCGAAACAATCTAAGAAGTGGTTAGACCAGGGGTGGCCAGACTCGATTAACGTGAGAGCCACATAGAATAAACATCAGATGTTTGAGAGCCGCATGACGTGAACCAATATCACAGGCATGTTTTTATTGGAAAATATGCAAATTTGCTTTTCGTTAACATTAAACGAGACTGCCAAAAATAAAAACAAAAGGGATAAGAAGAGATACTGATATTTATTTGTCCAATGATATTTGTAGGCTGGGGGGGGGGGCTTTGAGAACGCATTTCAAGCTGAAGTTACTTTCTTTCTCTGCTCCCCCCTGCCTCAAGCCTACCCAGGAAGGGGAACTGGCTGGGGAAGGGAAGACCGATCGGGGTTCGCTTGCCCAGCTGCCCTGCCGGGAGCCACACAATATGTGTGAGAGAGCCACAGTTTGGCCACCCCTACAGTCTACTACCCCACACTTCTCAGCTTTTGTGCAAAGAAATTGTTCGGAAACTGAGCAGTGACTACATTTATCCAATAACGATACTTGGCCCCTGGGGAAGGGCTGTGGCTCAGTGGAAAGACCTCTGCTTGGCATGCAGGAGGTCCCAGGTTCAATCCCTGGCATCGCCAAGTAAAAGGGCCAGGGTAGCAGGTGATGTGAAAGACCTCCACCTGAGAGCCCGGACAGCCACTGCCAGTGTGAGTAGACGATACTGACTGTGATGGACCAAGGGTCCGATTCAGCTTCACGAGTCCAAGTCTTCTTTCCACCTTAATTGTGGTTTGTTTGGTTTTTACTTTCCCAATTTGGCTTCAGGGTTTTGGCTCCGGTTAAATTACACAGCTTGCTTCTCGTGTTCTATGAAACACACAGTGCATCAAGGCGGCTACGAGTTAAATGGGTCACCTACTCGTACGTCTACGGAGCAGCCCACTGTCCAAGACGGGTTTCCCAACATCTGGTTGTGACAGAGCAGGTGAACCAGCGATGACTTCCCTGCACCTAAAATTACAAAGCAGGAAGAATTCATAGTAAGAATGCAAGGATCATTGCCTTTAACACTATTTCAAGTTGAATGTGAGGTTAGAGCTAGGGAGGGATTTAGTAGATGGTTTAGTAGTGGTTTAGCAGATACTATACTCTAAGTCAAAGTCAAATAATGTTTATTAGCCAAAGGCCATCACATTCCCAGCAACAAATCAAAGCTAAAGGAGAGCAACCATTAAACAGACGGGTCCAACAGGCTGAAAAGAAATATGAAAACATCAAACCATCTTAGGTCCAAACATATTGCACGTTAAATACCTACATTTAAAATTCACAAGATAAATTGACCCAAAAATACTATAACTATTCAATCAACAACCATTGATGGGTACATTAAAATATATCCAAACATTCAGTAAATTTATTTCATTTTTATTTTATTGATTTTTATCCCGACCATCCAGCCTAGGCTGGCTCAGGGCGGCTCACAACAGGGTAAAAACTCCCATAACACATAAAACACAGTTCATACAGTTACACAAATACAGTTCCTAATAAAATAATACAACAATATAAAAACAATACTAAAATCAAGTGAAGTGTTAAAGTGCTAGCAAATTCCAGTTCTATCCCACCATAATATACTTAATATGGCATACACAAGAATCCAGCGGGGCACCTTGAAGACCAACAAAGCTTTATTCAAGGTATGAACTTTCGTGTGCACGGCACACTTCTTCAGATACACTGGAGTGGAAGGTAGAATGCATGCACACGGAAGCTCATACCTTGAATAAACCTATGTTGGTCCTAAAGGTGCCGCTTGGCTCTAAATTTCTTCTACTGCTTCAGACCAACACGGCTGACCACCGGGATCTATGGTATGCATAAATTCAGGTAACCATACATTGACGCACAGGAACAATTCAAAACCCCTGGGTTTTGGGTGGGTAGCTGTGTTGCCATGCTGTAGAAGAGCGAGATTTCAGTCCAGTAGCACTTTAGAGACCAACAAGATTTTCAGAGTATGAGCTTTCTAGAGTAAGTACGAATGGAGATCAGTGTTCCCTCTAAGCTGAGTTAGTGTGAGCTAGCTCACAGTTTTTTAGCCTCCAGCTCACACATTTTTGACTTCACTCAGGAAGGATGGCTCCAGAGCAAACTAATTTATGCAGTAACCAAATCACTCGCTCACAACTTTAATGCCAGCAGCTCACAAAGTAGAATTTTTGCTCACAAGACCCCACAGCTTAGAGGGAACATTGATGGAGATCCCTAAGCCCTTATATCCTAGTCTGAAAGTGCAGGGGGGGGTGTTGCAAAGAAGAAGAGATTGGATTTATACCTCGCCTTTCACTACCCGAAGGAGTCTCAGAGCGGCTTACAAAATCCTCTCCCTTCCCCTCCCCACAACAGACACCCTGTGAGGTAGGTGGAGCTGAGAGAGCTCTCTTGAGAGAACTTCTCTTGAGAGAACAGCTCTGAGAGAACTGTGACTGGCCCAAGGTCACCCAGCTGGCTTCTTGAGGAGAAGTGGGGAATCAAACCCGGTTCTCCAGATTAGAGTCCGCCGCTCTTAACCATGACACCAAACTGGCTATTAGAACAAAATGTACGTACTTTTCAGGTAGGCTAATGCATAGTCGGTGCCCTCCTGAGCAGAGTTGATCCCTCCTAAGCCCATTGAGTTCAGTGGCCTTGGAAGAGAATAACTCCGTTTAGGATTAGAACGAAATCTGAGTCCAGCGGCACCTTTAAGACCAACAAAATTTAATTCTGGGTATAAGCGTTTGTGTGCATCCACAAGTGTGCATGCACAGGAAAGCTTATACCCAGAATTGTATCTCGGCTACACCTATTCTTGCAGGTGGTGACTTTCGCAGTCACACAACACTCAAGAAGCTCAAGGAGGGAGAGGGGCCATGGCTCAGTGGCAGAGCATCTGCTTGGCATCCAGAAGGTGACAGGTTCAATCCCTGGCATCTCCAAGGATCAGATTTTTTGTATGATAATAATTATTAGAACGGTGTATCTCTGCTTAGGGGTATACTATCAGTCTTTCAGCGCTTTGAACCAGAATCTTATTTGAGGAAACAAATGATATAAAGGAATCTGTTCTTCTACACAGTTACTTATATAGATCAATTTTGTGCACAGTTCACTTTGCCCACTATTAAAATGCCCACATCAAATCTTAACAAATATTTATGACAGGTGTATATTTGCTTTCCTGAAGATTAGCTATTTGTACTGTTGCACCTAAAAGCAGGGATGCCTGTTAACTCACTGGAAAACTCTGGCCTACAGGGGTCTTCTATATGAAATAAATGCATTAAAATAGATACTCATGTGCTCCTTCAAACTAAAAACAAAAACCCACCATCAACTTTAATATATCGTTTTTTGGTAGTTTTTAAATGTTATTTAATGAATCTTCATTGTGTTGGTTTTGATGTAAGCCGCCCTGAGCCCTGCTTGCAAGGAAGGGCGGCTTAACAAGTTGAACAAGCAACTAGCACAGCAGAAAGAGACAGCCTAGTGCAGTCAGCTGACTCTCAGCGGCGCTAGCTCCCAGGGGAATCTTTGGTATTCGGAGCCTGGGTAGTGGTACAGTCCCCTCTTACCCTCCCCCATCAGGGCAGGGCTCTACCACTTCCTTCTCTCGCATGCGCAGTTCAGACCTCGGCTCCCCTTCGGGCCGTGGCCACGCAGCCGCTCGGAGGAAGCGCTCACCCGAATCTCCCAACACCAGCACCTTCACCCTTTCCAGGGCAGCCATTTCCCCGTCACCGAGCAGCCGAGCAACCAGCGCCTCTTCCTCCCCGTGTAGCCCTTTCCTCCACGACCGTTGGCTGACAGTCACGTCGCTCGCCGCCCAAGCCGCCCATCGATTGGCCGCTGGGGGAAGCGGGGAGGAACCAACAGCCGACCGCTTCTCCGCCCCGGCGCGGCGTGCGTAAGCAGAGCGTCGCGTGATGATGACGACGACGACACACGGACGCTGCCGTGACGCATATCTGCGGAGCCGGCCCCATCGGCGGAAGAGTGGAGCGGAGTGTCTCGCAGGTCAGTCATGTGGTGTCGGTTTGCGGCTGCAGCGAGGGGGAGCGGAGCTCGCTCGCTCGCTCGCTCGATAGGCTCCCCCTCCCCCGGTCCGCTTCTCCTCAGCGGGCCAGGCCGATTTGGTCGAGATCGGACCCGCCGCCGTGCCCAGCAGCTCCACAGGCGAGGCTGCGTAGCTAGCTTTCTACGTACAGAGAAGAACAGTCACCTGCCCATGGGCGCCTGCGGGTTGATGGCTCAGGCGGATTCACTCTCCCGGAAAGAGCTCGGCTTCAGAGGGCCGCCTTGGCTGAGTCAAGTGTCTGCTCTGCTCACTTGAGGAGGAGGAACACCCTGTTCACGGGTTGCTAGAAACGCACCTACCTGTAAAGCAAACACGTATTGGCTCTTTTCTTACGTTCAGAGGCCCACACTTACCAACACGTGTTTGCTTGACAAATGAAACTGGGTACCAGCGCCTGGGCAAAGGTACAGGTTAGATCACACTTTTGAGCCGTGTCGAACGTAACATGAGAACTGCTTAACACATGTAGGAAGCAGTATTAAAGAGCAAGAGTCCAGTAGCACCTTAAAGACTAACAGAATATGTGGCAGGGTAGGAGTTTTTGTGAGTCACTGCTCGCTTCCTCAGGTACAGCTAGAATGAAAGTCCATCTGTCCTTGTATCATGAGGCTGATGGATTTCCATTCTGTACGGCTGAATGTGGTGCCTCCCATGTAGAGAGATCAAGATGGGTAGCCGTGTTAGTCTTTCTGTCGCAGCAGAAAAGAGCAAGAGCCCAGTAAGGCCTTCAAGACTAACAGCATTTGTGGCAGGGGAGGAGCTTTTGTGAGTCACTGCTCACTTCTTCAGATACAGGTATCTGAAGAAGTGAGCAGTGACTCACGAAAGCTCCTACCCTGCCACATATTTTGTTAGTCTCCAAATTGCTACTGGACTCTTGCTCTTTTATATTGCTACAGACGGACTTACATGGCGACCCATCTTGATCTGTCTTCATGTATGAAGGAAAATCACATGCATGCCTAGGGTTACCAGCTCTGGGTTGGGAAATATCTGGAGATTTTGGAGGTGGAACCTGGGAGGTGAGGTATGATGCCACAGAGTCCACCTTCCAAAGCATCCATTTTCCCCAGTGGAATTGGTCTCTGTTGCCTGGAAATCAGTTGTAATCCCAGGAGATCTCCAGCCACCACCTGCAGACTACAAAGGTAGAGAGATCACGGGATAGGTTGTCAAACTAAGTATATGCACGTGAAGAATGATGAATTAAAGGTGCTGGTTTTGACCTTTAAAGCCCTATATGGTCGGGAGCCTGCCTACCTGAGGGATCGCCTTTCCCCATATGTTCCGCAGAGAGCAGTGAGGTCAGGGTCGCAGAATCTCCTGACTCTCCCTGGTCTGAAAGACGCCAAATTGGCCTCGACTAGGGATAGGGCCTTTTCAGTAGTGGCTCCATACTGGTGGAATGAGCTTCCAGAAGACATAACATGGAGCTCTTCCACCAGGCTTTCAATTAGGAGCTGCCATTAGCACCAACACGTGGACAACACCTGAACTGCTAGCGACTGAACAGTAAAGGCCCTCATGTTGAAAGCAACAAGAACAGCAAATGACACAGATATGGCCACAGTGCACTCTCTACCATCTAACATAGCCTTGGAGAGGCTACTCCCATCTATATGCAACAGCACTTTATTTACAAACTTGATTGCTTGTCTGAATTTTAGATTATTGCTCTGTTGATGCATCTATGTTTTATTGTTTTTATTCTGTTATATTTTAACTTGTAAGCTGCTGTGAGCCTGCCCATACGGGGAGGGTGGAATATAAATCGAAAGTATAAATAAATAAATAAAAAATGCAATGTATATAAATAACTAAATTTATGTGATGCAATAAATATCTCAATTTCTATGTCCCAAAAATTCAATCTTTAAGCGTCCCTGATAAAGGGTGGGCGGTGCCCTGACAAAAAAAGTTTTGGCAGTTATTGCTGTTTTGGAAACCTGGGACCGACTGCCCACCCTTAATTGGGTGAATCTTTGAGGCTTGCATTTCACAATTTCCCATGAAGAAATTGGCGAAACAGGCATTTCAGCTGGCCTGTTGGAGTCAGTGTTTGTGAGCCTTGTGGAAGCACCCAATGGAAGACAAGCCGGCTGACGACCTCTGATGCTTCCAGTTTTCAACAAGGTCAAATCACAGCAAGGTCAACTTGATGGTTAGAATACATGGAGTTCACCTGTTGAATGAATGAACGTGACTGTATCAACTGTTTATGAGGGACACTTAAAGTCTGTTGAGTTTTTGGTACGTAGAAACTGAGATATTGATTGCATTACATAAATTTAGTTGCTTATATAACTTGCGATTTCATCATTCTTCATGGTGTGTATACTTTTTTTGACCACCTGGAGGCTGGCAGCCCCGTGCGGCACAGATCCTACATGCGTTCTGTGTAACTTGTGAACAGGATTCTTGTGACTGACCTCCAAGTGGAAAGGGCTGTGTGGGAATTGGAACACTCCCCACAACCCAGACTCAGCTACGGAAGTGGAAGAGAGCTGGGGTGGGAAAGCAAGGCGGGTCGAGTTCCTCTGATTTGCATCTCCCTTTGGGTCTGGAAGTTGTCCCCTGGTGCCCGACTTAAGATGTGTGTAGGAATATGTGGATATGTGAATATGTTTGATTGAAGAAAGGTTAAAGCGCTTGGGGCTCCTTAGCTTGGAGAAACGACGACTGAGGGGTGACATGATCGAGGTATATAAGATTATGCGTGGGATAGAGCAGGTGGAGAAAGAAGCACTTTTCTCCCTTTCTCACAATACAAGAACTCGTGGGCACTCCATGAAATTGCTGAGCGGTCGGGTTAGAACGGATAAAAGGAAGGACTTCTTCACCCAAAGAGTGATTAACACATGGAATTCACTGCCACAGGAGGTGGCGGCGGCTACAAGCATGGACGGCTTCAAGAGGGAATTGGATAAGTATATGGAGCAGAGGTCCATCAGTGGCTATTAGCCACAAGGTATAGATAGGAACTCTCGGTCTGGGGCAAGGGATCCTCTGTCTTCTTGGTGCTTGGGGGGGGCAACAGTGGGGGGG
Organism: Gekko japonicus; assembly: GCF_001447785.1. Classification (NCBI taxonomy): domain Eukaryota; kingdom Metazoa; phylum Chordata; class Lepidosauria; order Squamata; family Gekkonidae; genus Gekko; species Gekko japonicus. The sequence goes on along the minus strand of NW_015169900.1, from coordinate 28,235 downwards.
CTTCTGGAGTTCTGACCCTACTGGTGGACCTCCTGATGGTACCTGGTATTTTTGGCCACTGTGTGACAGATTGTTGGACTAGATGGGCCATTGGCCTGATCCAGCATTGGCTTCTCTTATGTTCTTTTGAATGTAGCTGCACCTCTTGCGTTTTAAAAACATAAGAGCATCCATAATGGTTGAGATGACTGGCTCACCCAGTCCAGTAGCCTGTTTGCTACAAGGAATTTCACAATCATGGCCTCTAGGCGAAACCCCTCCCCTTCTCCCCAACATCTGCCAGCAGTCATTATCGTTCTTCAGAACTTGGAGGCAGCTATCATGGCTGTTAGTCTGTGATGGACCTGTCATCCATAAATCTGTCCAACTCCCTTTCAGTAATCCTTCCAGGCGGCCACATCTTGTGTTAGTGAGTTTCACGTGACAGCAGCTCATTTTGTGAAGGAGCGCTCCTTTTATCCTTTCTTGAAACTGTTGCTGGTTGGTTTCATAAGAGGAACCATTTTGGATAGTCTGTTTGTGTTCATTGGTTTGTGACACTGCCAGGTGCATCACCAAGGTTTGAAACAGCTTCCAAACTGCTGTGGTGGGTCTTCCACTGCTGGTAGTCCAACCAAACCCTTTCATATGTTGATTTTTTGGAGCCCAGTTAAGGTAGGAGGGAGTTATCAGAGCAGAGACATTCTTGGTGAGAGTTTTCTGGGAATTATGGAAAGTGCCTGGTAACTTCACTGACATTCATCCTCCTTGGGTGGTGTGCAGAAGCAGACGCCCGTGAGTATAAAATGGGCCTGTAGTGTAAGATGCTAAGGGCAATACCTGCAAAAGTTCTGCTGTAAAACAGTCCTCCCCACAGCAGACCCACAACCAGTGTTCCCTCTAAGCTGAGTTAGTGTGAGCTAGCTCACAGTTTTTTTAGCCTCCGGCTTGCACATTTTTGTTTCAGTTCAGGAAGGAGGGCTCCAGAGCAAACAAATTTATGCAGTAGCCAAATCGCTCGCTCACAACTTTCATGCCGGTAGCTCACAAAGTAGAATTTTTGCTCACAAGACTCCACAGCTTACAGGGAGCATTGCCCACAACCAGTGTTCCCTCTAAGCTGAGTTAGTGTGAGCTAGCTCACAGTTTTTAGCCTCCAGCTCACAGATTTTTGTCTTAGCTCAGGAAGGATGGCTCCAGAGCAAACTAATTGATGCAGTGGCCAAATCACTTGCTCACAACTTTAATGCCAGTAGCTCACAAAGTAGGATTTTTGCTCACAAGACTCCACAGCTTAGAGGGAACATTGCCCACAACCCCATGTAAAATTGTGAGTCGCGTACCACACACTTTCCTGTTCTGCACTTAGGAGGGCTTTTGAGTCTCCAGCCAGTTTCAGTTTTCCAAGTGATGACAATTAATTACAATGTCAGCTGGTACGATTAGGGGTTCTCTCGTCTGATGAATCGCTCCTAGTCAAGGGGCCAGAAATTTCATTGCCATTGCGAGTGACCCTTCACTGTTCTGGCAATCATCCTCTTCCCTTATCTGACCAGGCATTCTACGTGCTTCTGAAAGTCAACACGGAATCACGTATGGGGCCTGCCCCTCTTCTGAACTCTCTGTGCATGTTGGGGGAAGAGCAGGATCAGTCAGTAGTTGGTTTCTGTAAGGTTTTCAGAGACCCGAGGAAGCACAGGGGAGTGTTCCAGGCAAAGTCGGGTTTTACTGGGACAGCTTTAGTACATACAACTCTTTTGAGGAAGTCTTTCCTAACAATGTTGTCGAAGGCTTTCACAGCTGGAGTTCATTAGCTGTTGTAGATTTTCCGGGCTGTGTGGCCCTGGTCTTGGCATTGTAGGACCTGACGTTTCGCCAGCAGCTGTGACTGGCATCCTCAGAGGTATAACAGAGAAAGATGGAGTACTCTCTCAGTCAAGGTGAGAAGAAAAAGGGTAGGCAGGTAATTTATATCTACTCAGAAAGGTGGGGTAGGGCTAAGTCATTATTTGTGAACATGCTCCTCAGGAGCTTTCCTGAGGAGGTTCTTTTGCATATGGACTGGCTGTTTCCTAACTGTTGATCAGATCTTGGGGCAGGGGTGGAGAGGGGGAGGAGAGCATTCAAGCCTGAAACACGTGTAAGAGCTGTTCCAAACTCTGATATACTAGAACAACCAGAAAACATTAGTTATGTATTTAATGTAGAAAAATTATATGCTACAATGAACCAACAGGTAAAAAATCCCCAAAAGGGCATAAACACAGCACAGAATGTTGAGCAGTTTTAAATGATTTTTATAAAACAATTAAAAAAAACATTAAACAGACCAACCCCTTAATTAAAAGCCTGGGTAGAAAGAAATGTTTTGGCTTGGTGCCTAAAAGAAAATAAGGCAGGTGCCAGGGGGGACTTGTGGAGGCGGGCATTCCACAGGTTAGGTGCCATCGCTGGAAAAGTCCTATTTCTAGATGCCACCTGCCTCAGCTCTGTAGGTGGAGGGGCAGAGAGAGAAGAAGAAGAGATTGGATTTACACCCCGCCCTTCACTGCCTGAAGGAGTCTCAGAGTGGCTTACTCCTTTCCTTTCCCCTCCCCACAACAGACACCCTGTGAGGTAGGTGGGGCTGAGGGAGCTCTCTCGAGAACTGCCCTTGAGAGAACAGCTTTGAGAGAACTTGTGACTGACCCAAGGGCACACCAGCAGCTGCACGTGGAGGCAGTGGGAATCAACCCTGGTTCTCCCAGATTAGAGTCTGTGCTCCTAACCACGACACCAAACAGGGCTGACGAGAAGGATTTTAACTGGTGGATTGGACAGGTCCGGAGGAGGGAGTCCTTCAAGCACCCTAAGTCATGTAAGGTCTTAGAGCTAAGAAGCAGCACTTGGAATTATGACTGGAAACAGGCGCTCAGCCAGTGCAGATCTTTCAACACTAGAGGGATACAGCTCTTATATCCACTTGTCTACAATAACCCGACTCCCACATGTTGAATCAGCTGTAGTTTCCAGACAGTGTTCAAATATAGCCCCAATCTAGACTGCGTTACAGTAATTAACCCAGTTGCAATCCAAGCTTGGCTCACCATAGCCAGAGTGGGCTGGCAGAAACTATTAGATTGAACGTAAGAAAATATCATTTGCCTTGGAAGCAATGCTCCCTCTAAGCTGTGGAGTCTTGTGAGCAAAACTTCTACTTTGTGAGCCACTGGCACTAAAGTTGTGAGCAAGCGATTTGGCTGCTGCATAAATTAGTTTGCTCTGGAGCCGTCCTTCCCGAGCTAAGACAAAAATGTGTGAGCTGGAGGCTAAAAACCTGTGTGCTAGCTCACACCAACTCAGCTTAGAGGGAACAGTGCTTGGAAGCACGGAAGCCTTTTCACATTATCCCCGATTTTCCACGTTTCTCGGCTAAGGGGAAAATGCTGTTCAAACAAATTACAATGATGGCCTCACTCCAATGGTCACAAGACAAAGAAATTTTACTTAAAAAAAATAGAAGCACATCTGACAATGACATATTCATGTTGGTACATTTAACTTACTGTGAACAGGTTAACTCCAGAAAGGGTAAGAGAGAGAAGATGAGAGGTCCTACATAAGACAAAAGAGAAGGCCAGCAATGGCCAAAGAGGCTCAGCATCTATCTAATGAGAGGGCGGGGCCAACTGCCCAGGGTACCCAAGTGGGCGAATTCTCTTAACCCTTTCCCTCCCAGATCCTCTTGCATGCAGAGTTACAGTAGCCAACAGAAACTCCCTCTACCTTGACCAGCTCCCACTTGTTAACACCTAAATTTGGAATCTTGACAACCTGATCCTCTGCAGCCAGCCATCTTTAAAATCCATCAGTTTCTTAGATGCACAAAAGTCAGACCGGGATTGGACCATTAATTATTGGAATGGGACGGATGACCGTCATTTCATTATACTCCTAACAGTGAAAAATTTCAAGTCGTTTATCAAAATCCACCGTAAATGAGCTGTAGTATAACAGAAATGCTCACAGGCAAGTAGACTTGCATAATTCATTGTCTCTGATGCTGTAATAATACAGGCTTTTCTTTTACTTCTGCCTTAGGTGGTTTGCCATTCTCATTGTTGCTGACATTGTCTTTGGATATTTGTATTCCTAGTCCTTTTGCATTGTTCATTGGATGCCTCATGTAGCGTGATAACTTTCCCCCCACATTCTATACTCTGCAGCCCTTGGGTCTTGGTGAGAAAGATAGACTATAGAGAAGCTGAATGAATGAATGAATGAATGAATGAATGAATGAAACAGTGTCCATAGCTTTAAATGCACTTAAGAGAGACACCAGTGGTGTTGGTTTGGGGCCTTGATTTCCTGGTCCAGTCTGGGTCTTTGGCAGTTGCAGCCATAGAATTTGCTTCCTAGAGAACTCACAGCGTAGCACCGTGAATACCAGTTCTCCCAGCTTTGGAGGTTCACAGCAGATGGCTGGAATGATGCCATGTTACGCCTTTGTTCTGGGAAAGCTGCCCTTCCCCAGCCTCAGAGACCACAGGAATTCATTGGGGGCAGGGGGACCGTGCAGAGAAGGGAGCAATCCATGGGTTGTTTTGTAGAAAAAGAGGCACAGGAGCTCATTAGCATAACTTATTTCCATGTGCCACACCCCCTGACATCACCAGAAATGTGTCAGAAGGCAACACCCACTGCTCAGGCTCCCCTGGGAGAGCTTGTACCTGAAGGTGGGCTGGGTGGGGGGGCTCTGCAACTTACCTGGCTGCTTCTTGCTCCTCGTGGCCCGACTGAGGGCTGTTGGGAGCAGGGAGTGGGGCTTGTTGCATGTGCCTGCCCCCTGGGCTCCTTACTGCCGGAGCTCCACTCCTGTGCGCTCCCACAGAAAATGACCCCTGGAGCAATTTATATATCTAATAGTCAAGTTGCCCCCTCCGTGCGGATATCTAAATCTGCACATCGGGGGTACTTGGGGGGGCAGAGAGATTTTCCTGCACACTTGGAGCAGTCCCCAGGTGTGCAGAAAAATCTGAAAAGTTTAAAAAATGATATGGGGGATACTTAAACCCCCCCAAAGTAAAAGAGCATTCCCTGCGCATGCGCAGAGAATGCACTTATTTCTGGGATCTGTGGCAGAGCTGCACAGGGATCACCGCCATTGGTGCTGGCGGGGGCGGGGCGAGAGGCCTTGGCGGGCTGGCGGCTAGGAGCCATGGCCATTGCTGCTCTGGGGGGGGGGGGGAGAAGCCTGGTGGCTTGGAGCCGCACAGGGCTCACCACTGTTGCAGTTGTGGGCGGCGGCGACAGGGAGAAGCCTTGGCAGTCCGGGAGCCACGGGGAATACCCCCCTGCGAGTATCGCAGGTCCCCCTTCTTTAGATCTATTTGGAAAGCTGACTTTTGTAACTTGGCCTGATTGAACGTTCAGAGAAGCTACGCAGGTGACCAGAGAAGCAGCTCTGATCTGTCAGCGGTATTAACAGTGCCGGGGCAGATAAATGGCTTATCAGCAGAACCCTCTGGGTCTGCATCCCGCTATCCCAAATCGCTTAGCAGTTGCTAACACCAGAATTGCCCCGAGGATGAAGCTTAAGCAACCTTTGTCTGCTTCCGAAGGGCTTGGGTCGTCCTCCCTTGCCAAGGAGAAAGAGCGGTGCAGCAGGGCCAATGGCTAGGACACGTCAGTGCCAGAGAACACCAGATCAGTCTGATAGCTTCGCAGCTGCCTCCGCAAACGGTCGAGTAGCCTTGGAATACAAGACACACTGACCCTGGAGCTGGGCGAAGTTTCCACAGCAGTCTGTTCCACCCTCCCGCGTGCTGAGTAGCCTGCAGCCCAAGACACTGCTCTTATTTCCACGTTGCATACCTGACTGGCGGTGGAAAAGTACTAGAGCAGCAGATTCCTAGAAGAGAGGTCCGTAGAATCATAGAGTTGGAAGGGACCTCCGGGTTCATGTAGTCCAACCCCCTGCACACTGCAGGAAATTCACAAATACCTCCCCACCTCACACCCCCAGTGACCCCTGCTCTATGCCCAGAAGAGGGGGGGAACCCTTCGAGGATCCCCGGCCACACTGGCCTGGAGAACAATATCTTCCTGACCCCAAAGTGGCGATCAGCATTTCCCTGGGTGTGTAAGAAAGGGCCACGAGAACTAAGCACTGATGCAGCCCTCCCTGCTCTCCCTTCTCGTGGTCTGCCTGAGTTCACAGAATCAGCATTGCTGTCAGATGGCCATCAAGCCTCTGTTTGAAAACGACCCTTGGACACTTACCGTGAGGGGTCCTTCTTCTCTGAGGAAAGGAGG
>NW_015169900.1:20225-21692 GCF_001447785.1 Gekko japonicus | reverse complement strand
GGAGGAACTGGCTGGCCACTGTGTGAGACAGGATGCTGGACAAGATGGACCACTGGTCTGATCCAACAGGACTCTTCTGATGTTCTTAGGAAGGCCTCGGCCTCTGTGCCCTGTTGTTGGATGTCCGGAGGAACTGGCTGGCCACTGTGTGAGACAGGGTGCTGGACGAGATGGACCACTGGTCTGATCCAACAGGACTCTTCTGATGTTCTTAGGAAGGCCTTGGCCTCTGTGCCCTGTTGTTGGATGTCTGGAGGAACTGGCTGGCCACTGTGTGAGACAGGGTGCTGGATGAGATGGGCCTTTGGTCTGATCCAGCAGGGCTCTTCTAACGTTCTCATCAGGGGATGGCCTCAGTCTCTGTGCCCTGTTGTCAGTCCTCCAGAGGAACTGGTTGGCCACTGTGTGAAATAAGGTTCTGGACCAGATGGATCGCTGGTCTGACCTGGCAGGGCTGCTCCTCTTCCTACAATTCTTTGCAGGTCCTCGCTCGATTGGGCTCCTGCTACCTCTTAGAGCGTCTTCAGAATCCCTAAACAGTATGAAGGGAGAGGAGAAAGTGGTCTTCACTGTGATTCTGATAGGCCTGCACTCTTTGAACTCCATTCTGGTGCTCTGTTTTGCAGGCCTTACAATCTGCAACTGGACTTCTGCTCAGTTTGTCTTTTTGCGTAGCGCAACGTTGGCTACCCTGACCTGGATGGCTCCGGCTAGCCCAGTCTCATCAGATCTCAGAAGCTAAGCAAGGTCAGTCCTGGTCAGTACTTGGATGGGAGACAACCAAGGAAGCCCAGGGCTGTTACGCAGAGGCAGGCAATTGGAAACCACCTCTGAAGGTCCCTTGCCTTGGAAGCCCTACGGGGTTGCCATAAGTCAACTTTTTTTGTGGGGGGGATTTTTGTGTTTTTCATATGTGCGTGCGAGTGCGTGTGCACCTGGAAGTGATTATGACCTCTGGTGACTGACGCCCTACTGGGGGCCTGGAGGATATCCAGAGAGGTGGCTGAATAAGGCCTGCCCCCGCCTCCCAACTGCTGTTATTCCAAGGAGGTCTCCCATCCAAGTCCTTGCCAGAGTCGACCCTGCTGAGCTTCCGAGATCTGACGGGATCGGGCTTGCCTGGGCGATCCGGGTCAGGGTGCCATATGTCAACTTTGACTTGACAACACTTTTTACCCCCACCAGTGTTGTCCTCGGAAGACGATCGTATAAAACTTTCAGGGGTGAAGAATCCACTCTCCCTTTCTCATTATGACCCGAGCACCTGCTAGTCAGGCAGTTAAAGGAAGTCCTTCAAGAGGATCAAGATTCATCTTGACTGCTTGGCCGTTTAGAGCCAAAAGCGGGGCTGGAAAAATACTTCAGTTACTGTGTCAGGTTCAGTATCGATATTCTTTGTAAAAAGTACGTAATGTTTACGGGCCATCTAGGTGCAGGATGTTTTGGCGATGCCCACAGAACAGGAGT
>NW_015169900.1:14510-20075 GCF_001447785.1 Gekko japonicus | reverse complement strand
TCCTCCTCCTCCTCCTCCTCCTCCTCCTTCTTCTTCTTCTTCTTCAGGTGAAGTCATGCGTAACTCCAAAAGTAACAGAACTCGAGGTTAGACCAGAGGTGTCAAACTCCTGTGTTACAAGGGCTGAATCTGACATAAATGCAAGGTTTTTTCCAAGGGATGCCATAAAAGGGGAAGGATCTTATGTTTCCTTACATCCCAGTTGCTCAAGAGCCAGGTAAGAGCCCTGGATGGGCTGGTTCCGGCCCCCAGGCCTTGTGTTTGACACCCCTGGGTTAGACTCTCAGCAATCCTGTTGGTCTCTAAGGTGCCTCCTGGACCCGAAATAAGCTGCCTTACTGCAGACTGACAGGGCTGTCATCAGAAACAGTTAATATTTTCCCTTGAAGTCCGAAAGAAGGTGGGAGACTAGTCCTTTGGAAGGCCTGGATTTGATTCCTGTTTGGCACCTTCGAGACCACCAAGGTTTTTGTTATCTGACGAAGTGAGTTCTGACTCTCGAAAGCACATTGCTCCAAAATCTTGGTGGTCTCTAAAGTGCCTACTGGACTTGAACCCAGCTCTTCTACTGCAGACCGACAGGGCTATCGTCCAAAACGTTTTGGGATGTCGTTCATATTTTCCCTTGAATTCTGAAAGTACCACTTGCATTGGTGGAATGCTTGAATGGCAAAGAGGCCGGTTTTAGCTAGAAATTGGTGAGGGTGTAATGCAACCGGTCATATGGGCACAAAAGCGACTCTCATCTGCCCACGTAGACTTGTTTCTCTGGATGGCTTGAACGACACGCGTAGCAACCGGGCAGACAAGTTGAAATCATCCGTCTTTCACTTATATTTAAACTTAAACGGCGTCCTAAATAAAGGTTCTATTAACTCATTAGCTGGGAACCCACAAACTTTATAGCTGTTGCCATAAACCTCTGACATGGAAAGAGGTTGGGCCGTGTGTGCCTTCGGCAGGATTGTACCCGTTCAGAGATAGAAGGCTGCAGCTGGAGGTAAATGGATATTTGCTTGTCTCTCTGCATGTGCCGGAGCATGGAGCGATCCATTTGCTTGGAAATTAAAAGCTGGATGACCTCTGCTGTGTTCAGATTTTGGCACATGAATGGGGGGGGGAGGTGTTTTTTTGCCCACATTCGTGTGACAGAAGTAGTTTAGTTTGTGAATGGGAAGTCCCCGTCAGTGTTCCCTCTAAGCTAAGTTAATGTGAGCCAGCTCACAGTTTTTTAGTCTCCGGCGCACTCTTTTTTTGTCCTCTCTCAGGAAGGATGGCTCCAGAGCAAACTAATTTATGCAGCAGCCAAATCGCTCACTCGCAACTGTAATGCCAGTAGCTCACAAAGTAGCATTTTTGCTCACAAGACTTCACAGCTTAGAGAAGAGAAGAAGAAGAGATTGGATTTATACCCCACCCTCCACTACCCAAAGGTGTCTCAGAGCAGCTTACAAACTCCTTTCCCTTCCCCTCCCCACAACAGACATCCTGTGACGTAGGTGGGGCTGAGAGAGCTCTTGACAGAAACTGCTATTTTTCAAGAACAGCTCTTGTCAGAACTACGGCTTGCCCAAGGTCATCCGGCCAGGTGCAAGTGGAGGATCAAACCCGGTTCTTCCAGATTAGAGTCTGCGCACTTAACCACTACACCAAACTAGAGGGAGCATAGGTCCCCGTGTGCCTTGGGTTAATACAGCCGCCTTGATTCCAATGGCTCTTTCTCGTCGTCCCTCACCCTAGTCTCCTTGCATTTCAGTTTTGTTCAAGAAGGTACCCCTAGCATCTCCCCCACCCCCCACCCCCACTGCAGAGAGACAAGTGGCTGTTATATAAAAGACAGCCCGGAAAATTTCAGAGGCAGCTTAATTGACAGGGGTGAGTCAGCAGTCGTTGAGTCAGGCATGGGATTTGGTGGATGACACAAAGATGTGTCAGATGGAGCCCTGGAGATTTATCAGGGCTCTGATGTGTGGCCTGTGAACCTTCAGTCGTCGTGGCGACCATGAGTTCTGATTGCAGCGCTCTGGGATGCCGAGAGCTCAGAGCTGGCAATACAGATTGCAGGATGATTCGGCAGAAAATCTTCTCTGGCAGGCCGGTGAAAACTCTTGGCACTGGACCGGCTGCCAAGAAGGTAGCCTGCTAAAATTAGTGTCTCATGTGTGCCCTTTTCATTCGTGAAATCCTCAGTCTGTGTAAACTGCAGCCAAAGAGGTAGAGTCGGTGAAGAAGAATCGCCTCCCTCCTTATCCCCACCAGTAATAATGTTTTCCTTTGGTCCAGCGGCTCGTACAGAAATAATCACATACGTGGCCCCCCCGGGAATCTCTCTACACTTTGTGTCGGATCGGGTGATGCGTGAGCAGAAAGGGCAATGCACTTCGTTCCGCTCGCGCAGGCAGTAGCACAGGGGCTGCAGCAACGCGCAGTGCTCTAATACCATTTTTTAACAAGTTAAGAACGTGCAAATGGAGCAGTGGAACGTACAGCAGACGGCTCACATTTTGTGGAGTTCTGAAACTGCATCATCGGAAATACCTTGCACCGTGTCTTGCACGCGGGGGAAAGGCACGCTTCCGCTTAACCACCAGCCAATAGCGAGGAGTGGTTTTAGTGTTTCCACTGGTGCAAGGAGGACTATCCCCACCCCTAACCCCTGCCGGCCACGGGGGGGGGGGGGCAGTGCTCCCTCTAAGCTGTGGAGTCTTGTGAGCAGAAATCCTACTTTGTGAGCTGCTGGCGTTCAAGTTGTGAGCAAGTGATTTGGCTGCTGCATAAATTAGTTTGCTCTGGAGCCCTCCTTCCTGAGCTAGGACAAAGACGTGTGAGCCGGAGGCTAAAAAACTGTGAGCTAGCTCACACTCACTCAGCTTAGTATTGGGGTCGGTCCTATGTAATTTATTCATAAATGATCTGGAACTAGGGGTGAGTAGTGTAGTGGCCAAGTTTGCCGATGACACACAATTTATTCAGGATGGTGAAAACCTAGGCTGACTGTGAAGAACTCCAGGAGGACCTCCACAAACTGGGTGAGTGGGTGACAATGTGGCAGACGAAATCCGATGTTGGTAAGTTTAAGGCGATGCACACTGGGAGAAAAAAATCCCAAGTATAGGCTAACGTGGTCTGAACTTGCTGAGCTTGGGGTCTGTCTGGTATAAGAGAAAATAACCATCATAACATGCTTTCATCATGTGATATACATAAAGCGTGCTATTGGTGAATTGTCCCATCTTTATAGTGCTTTGGAGTATCAGGCTATCTATTTAACTCTGGTGGGTATAAAAGTAACAAAAGTGAAAAATCTCTGGAAAATAATGTGTTAATATTTTCATTCCTAGCCAGCCTTGACTGAAAAAAATGGCATTATCTATGGCACTGGGTCTCAAACTGTGGAGGTGCAGGACATCTGATGGAACACAAAGTTAAAACAAATACTAGAACATAATTCTATAACTTGAGGACATCCAATGAAGCTATTGGCAAATATATTCAGGACAGATTAAAAGGAAGACTTTTTTACTCAACGAATAATTCACCTGTGGAATTCACTACCAGTGGAGGTAGTGATGGCCACATAAATAGCTTTTAAAAGAGGTTGAGACAGATTCATAGAAGAGAAGTCCATCAATGGCTACTAGCCATGGTGATTGAAGGGATCCTTCACATTAAGAGGCACTCAGCCTCTGAATCCCAGAGACAGGAAGCAGCATCAGGGAAGGCTTCAGCCTCTCTGCCTTGTTGTTGGCCCACCAGAAGACCTGGTTGGCCACTGTGTGAGACAGGAGGCTGGACTAGATGGATTATGGGACTGATCCAGCAGGGCTCTTCTGATGTTCTTAGGGCTTCATGTTGGCTATGCACATTGCTTTGGCAGGAGCTGCCACCACAGCATAAGGACTTTCACCGTGTGACTGAAGGTAAACTGTGTGTATGCAGGACATTTTTTTAAAATACAAGACATTCATTTTAAAAGGCATCCTGTTAAGCAGAACTACTGCCTGAAATCTTGGAACAGTTACTGTTAAGTTTTGCATAACCTCACCCCCCCCCCGACATTTTGTGTTTGGCTCTACCTCTTATGGCAGCCATTTTGTGGTTGGTTCCTCTCCCCTTGGCAGCCATTTTGTGGTTCTACCCACCACCTTGTATCAAAATTCCAAGGATACACCCAGAGAGAAGAAGATCAGTCTAAATAAAATAAATCAAATAATGGCAAATTTGCCTGCTCTACGTAAAATAAAAACAAATAACGGCAAATCGCAATTTACCTCAGAAGAGGTGAGAAGTGGAATCTGAGCATGTAGGAATCATGGGGGTGGCGTGGGCAGCACTAAAGTAAATGCCAAACCGTGGCTTGGTGTTGTACGAGAGCCGAGCCACTTTCCGTAACCAAAACTACCAGACAACGGAATACATTTTTATACGATTGTTTAATTTACCTCCGTTTGTATTACAGTACACTTGCTATGACAGACCCGGACGTTCTCACTGAAGTCCCTGCCGCTCTAAAGCGCCTCGCCAAGTATGTCGTGAGGGGCTTCTATGGGACAGAACATGCTCTAGCTCTGGACATTCTGATCCGGAATCCCTGCGTCAAGGAGGAGGACATGTTGGAATTGCTCAAGTTTGACCGGAAACAGCTGCGGGCCGTTCTCAACACCCTCAAAGGTGACAAGTTCATCAAATGCCGGATGAGAGTGGAGACCGCCCCTGATGGCAAAACCACCAGGCACAACTACTATTTCATCAACTACCGCCTGCTGGTCAACGTGATAAAGTATAAACTTGATCACATGAGGAGGAGAATTGAGACTGACGAGAGAGACTCCACCAACCGAGCCTCCTTCCGGTGTCCCATCTGCTTCAGCACCTTCACGGACCTGGAGGCCAATCAGTTGTTTGACCCTATGACAGGTAAGGGGCAAGCATGCGAGCCTTCAAGGGCCCATAGAGTTAGGAATGCAAATGTGGTGGTTGTCATAAAAAAAAAAAATTCATGACAAAGTGTATTACGTGGCAGGGAGGGGTGACGTAATTATCATTTGTTTTGCATGCAGAAGGTCCCAGGTTCAATCCCCGGCAGCTCAAGTTAAAGGGATCAGGTAGTATGTGATGTGAGTAAACAATATTGACCTTGGTGGACCAGTGGTCTGATTGGTAGCTTCATGTGTGTTCATTACAAAAAAACCCAACCCTCCCTGTTCAAATGCTAAAGAAGAAACTTTGAAACGTGTGGTTCTGGAATGTCGATACTCAAGTGTTCCACGAACCAAGTGTCCTATTTCTCTTGGGGTGATTTTTTATTAATGTTCTGTAAGGAGTGTTAGTTAGAGAGCCAGCGTGATGTAGTGGTTAAGAGTGGCAGACTCACACCTGGAGAGCTGCTGCCACTCTGAGTAGACAATGCTGACCTTGATGGACCACTAAGGGTCTGATTCAATATGAGGCAGCTTCATGGGGAAACTAAGTGGACTCTGGACCTGATACGGTTGAATCTCCTTCCTTCCTTCCTTCCTTCCTTCCTTCCTTCCTTCCTTCCTTCCTCCCTCCCTCCCTCCCTCC
>NW_015169900.1:4073-14339 GCF_001447785.1 Gekko japonicus | reverse complement strand
CTCCCTCCCTCCCTCCCTCCTCATCTATTTACTTTTGTTCCACCTCTCTCCTTCCTTCCTCCTCCCTCCCTCCCTCCCTGGCCCAAGGTCATGCAGTGAGCTGCTGCGGCAGAGTGGAGATTTGAACGTGGGTCTCCTGGATCCTGATCCAGGACTCTTAACTGCTACATCATGCTGGCTCTCCTGTGTTCCTAAGTTGTTGGAAATACCTTTCCAAGTACCATAATTCAGTCATGTCGTAATTCAGGCTAGATGGCCATCTGACAGCAATGCAGATTCTTGAATATAGGTAGATCATGAGAGGGAGGGCGGGAAGGGATGAGCCAGTGCTTGCCTCTCGTGGCCCTTTCTTATATGCCCAGGGTAATGCCGATCGCCACTTTGGGGTCAGGAAGGAATTCTCCTCCAGGCCAGATGGGCCCAGGGGTCCTAGAGGTTTTTTGCTTTCCTCTGGGCATAGAGGAGGTGTCACTGGTGGGGTGGGGGGTAGTTGTGAATTTCCTACATTGTGCAGGGGGTTGGACTAGATGACCCTCGGCATCCCTTCCTATGGTTCTTCTGTGTTTCTATGTTTGCTATTTCACTTGGTGTCATGATCTGTGTAGGACTGGGAGGCAAGGCCTAGTGCGGCCTAGGCCCAGGAGACCTGTGTGGGAGTGGAAAGCCTACACAGCCTACAATCCCCACAATGTTTAGCAACGGTTGTAAGTTCCCTCTAAGCTGAGTTAGTGTGAGCTAGCTCACAGTTTTTCAGCCTCTGGCTCACACATTTTTGTCTTCATTCAGGAAGGATGACTCCAGAGCAAACGAATTTATGTAGTAGTCAAATCAGTTGCTCACACCTTTTATGCCAGTAGCTCACCAAGTAGAATTTTTGCTCACAAGACTCCACAGCTTAGAGGGAACATTGGTTGTAACCAATCGGGGTCCAAGGATTGTGTGAGGATATTATGACTTAAGCTTTGTGGACTGTGGAACTGTGTTCTTTTCTCTACTGCGTTCTTCCCTCTCACAGAGTTAAACTGAGGGGACAGTCTGGTCTGAGAGAAAGATCCCTCACTTGGGACAGAGTGAGTACAGGCACAGGCCTGGTATAAAAGGCTGTGGGCCTTGAATAGTAACCAGTTAAGAGAAATAGGTAGCTGCATTAGATTCATTTATTTTGCCTTAGACGCTGTTATATATTTTAAAGCACCTTGTCTTGTTTTCCTCGCCCCATTACTGTATTAATAAACCATTTGTTTAATGTTCCCTGCCTGGTCATCACGCCTATATTTCTCAGCTTAAAAGGGGCATTTTGGTTGGGCTTGGGAGGGTACTGTGGGCCTTCCCAAGGGACCCTAAGTCCAGAGTGGTGGCAGAGGAAGGTGGGAACCCACAGGGGTCATGACACTTGGCATATGCTGAAAACTCTTTATGTGTTAGATCTCCAGGAGTTTTTTAAAAGGGCTCTTAGCAGGAAAGTTAACAGAACACGGCTCACAGTGGCCTCTTTCTGTTTGCTACCTTGTAGATATAAAAATTACTAAAATAACTGGAGGTAGTTTGGTCTCTAAAGTTTGTGCACTGTAGAGGAGGACAAAAAAAAAGAGAGAGCTGTTTGGATTTCTAAACGGTTTGAGAGGCAATTTTCTGTCCGCCGTGTGAAAATTGTTCATCGTTATGGGCGGAACATGAAATTCCGCCGCCGTTTCTAGGTTAGAGCATGCTGTTCTTCTGTATTCTGGGGCACTTGGAGAAGTAAATGATTTCTTTTCATGGCTGAATTACAAACTGCCGTAATAAGGGAAGGGAGCATTATAGTGCAAAATCTAAATGGATGTATCTAAGAAACCCCGAGGCCGTTCTTATTGGGAATGCACAGCGTATTCCGCGGAGTCTGTCGTATAAACTGTGCCTAGACAGTCAATGCGTCTGGATGGTGGAGGGGTGGGTTTTTTTGGTCTTGGATGCAAACAAAACTGTAATTGCTTTTTGCGGTTTCGGTAGGGTGTGAATAAAATAGGTTACTTATCACCAGCGAGGCGTGGGGCGGGCGGTTATTACTTGGTTTCCGTTGCTGCCTGAACAGTAGCTGTTGTGCACTCAGGTCTCATTGAGCGATACAAGACCCTTGGAGCCTGGGGAGGGGCAGGTTCCCAGTCAGATAGAATGCCATAGATCCCACCCTCCAAAGCAGCCCTTTCCTCCAGGGGAACTGACTTGTTGCCTGGAGATCAGTTCTGATTCCAGGAATCTACAGGCCCCACCTGGAGGTTGGCACCACTACCCTATAGCCCCGGGGCTGGCTAGGCTTATGCCTGGTGGTCTGGCTGCTCAGGCAAGCTTCCCCTCCCAACTTTACGGCTTAAATAGGCTGAGAGGGAAGCCGTTCCCCTTGCCCTGGGACTCATCTTGTCCAGCCTCAACTGGGGCCAGAAGCCTGCAAAGAATTACATCTACGGAAGGGGAGAACCGTGGAAGTGGAACGTGGGCTCAAGAGACGGAGAACGGGCTGCTAGCTGGACACCGCATCTCGACTGTTCTCAGCTGCCTCTGCTGCTCCTGCAGGGTGGAGGCGGATCCTGGTGGGCTCATGGGCCAAGTCTTGGGCCAGGGCTTAGTTGCCCTTAGACCGGGAGGGGGAGGGGGGACAGAGGGAGATTCTGGTAGAGAACCTCCAGCTGCAGGCTCCTCGGGGCAAGTTCTGGAGAGGCTCCAACTGCAGGCTCCTCAGGGGCAAGTTCTGGAGAACTTCCAGCTGCAGGCTCCTCGGGGCAAGTTCTGGAGAGGCTCCAACTGCAGGCTCCTCAGGGGCAAGACCCTTGAACCGATGTGCAGGAGCATCTACCCTACAGGGGTCTCCCAGAGTTCCCTGCTCTCTCCCAGCTCATGTTTCTGGCTCCTTCTCTGAGGTTTCCAAGCCACAGTCCACAGCTGGCGAGGTGTGTGTGTGTGGGGTTACGACAGCAGCTGAGTCCCGTGACCTGTTCCATGGCACTGTGAGCATAGCTGGCTTAGACTCCAGTCAGCCAAAGGGGCTCATGCCCGGGCAGTAGTGATGCCCCTTCTAGCCACAGCATCGCCACTCTCCCCAATGGCCTGTCACTTCACCTCATGTGGGTCGAAGGGGAAAATGCAGGAGGGGTGGCAGGGGGACAGCTCCATTAGCCCCTTGGCATGCCAGGCAATGAGATGCAGTAGGGAATTTATACCCCGCCCCCCCACTACCCAAAGGAGTCTCAGAGCGGCTTACAATCTTCTTTCCTTTCCCCTCCCCACAAGAGACACCCTGTGAGGTAGGTGGGGCTGAGGAGGAGGATGGATTTATACCCCGCCCTTCACTTGGAGTCTCAGAGCAGCTTACAATCTCCTTCCCCTCCCCACAATAGACACCCTGTGAGGTAGGTGGGGCATAGAGAGCTCTCTCAAGAACTGCTCTTGATAGAAGAAGAAGAGACTGGATTTATACCCCGCCCTTCACTACCCAAGGGAGTCTCAGAGCGGCTTACAAACTCCTTTCCCTTCCCCTCCCCACAACAGGCACCCTGTGAGGTAGGTGGGGCTGAGAGAGCTCTGACAGAAACTGCCCTTTCAAGGATAGCTTTTGTCAGAACTATGACTTGCCCCAGGTCATCCAGCAGGTGCAAGTGTAGGAGTGGGGAATCAAACCTGGTTCTCCCAGATTAGAGTCTGCACACTTAACCACTACATCCAACTGGAGTGTAGTCTGGAGAGCAGTTGTGATTCTGGGGAATCTCCAGCCAGCGCCTGGAGGTTGGCAACCCTATCTGGAGCTGAGATGATGGCAGGGAGCCATGACTGCATACTTAAAATACCTGAAGGGGCTGCCCCGTGGAAGGGGGCCGAGACCAACAAGGCTGTACTGCTCCACGTTGCAAGGCTAGATCGAGTGGGCTTGTGTTACAGGAGGGGAGATTTCAGTTTCATGTGGGGAGGAACTTCCTTACAGGTGGGGGGGGGTTGATGGGGAACCAATAACTGGGGTGGGGGGCTGTCCCTTTCTGGAGGTCTTCAGATAGAGGCTGAGCACAGCTGTCAGATATGCTGACTTGGGTTTCCTGCATGAAAAAGGGCCTCTAAGACCCCTCCCACCTAGGATTGCCAGGACCCCCTGGCCACTGGTGGGGGGTGGGGTGGGGTTGCGAGATCCAGGTTGGGAAACTCCTGGAGATTTGGGGATGGAGCCCGGGGAAGACAGGGACCTCAGTGGGGTATAAGGCCATGGAGTCCACCCTCCAGATCATCCATTTTCTCCAAGGGAACTGATCTCTGTCGTCTGGAGATGAGCTGCAATCTCAAGGGATCCCCCCAGTCCCACCTGGCGGATGGCATCCCTCCTCCCACCTCCGTGACCGTTTTCCCTGCCACATCTTGGCATGCCCGGAGGTGTCAGTTGTAAACAATGGCAGTGTGCATCGCCGTGCCAGCTTTTAAGGTTTACATCAGAATGACTAAGCAATACCTCAACATTGGCCTACTTACGGAAGCAGTGAGGTTTTGAGGTTTTTAAAGTCATCTTTGGTGTCATAATCCTGTTTGAATTTGCTGTCCTGCTGACATGAGTCTGTAAGCTGAAAGGCGGGGAAGATTTTTTTTATTCCTTTCACGTAAGCCACGGTCCCAGCCACTTCTACTTGGGTCACCAACCTCCAGGTAGTAACAGGAACAACAAAGCAAAAGCCACCGTGCTTACCGATACTATTGCAAACTATATTTCGCATAATGAGGCCTTTTTTAATCAAAATTGTACAACTATGTATTATTGAGTCACCATGTAATGAAATACCAAAAGATAAGCTGTGTAACAACACTCCATGCAGAAAGCCAACCAATCTAATGAAAATCTGTATTCAAGATGAATTCGTAGACGAATGTGCCCTCCGCTTCCGACTTCAGCTTCCAGCTATTCGGCCAAAGGGAAAGGGTGCCCAGTTGCTCCTCGTTTCGGCAAATTCGGCAAATTCCTTGATCCACTCCAGTCCGGCTTTCGCCTGGGATATGGGACGGAGACAGTGCTGGTTGCCCTTACTTACAACCTCCGGAGGCATCTGCATCAAGGCGGTGTGGCGGCACTGTTGTTGTTAGATCGGTCGGCCGCGTTTGACATGGTCGACCACCAGTTGCTGACCCACTGTCTCGCCGACGTGGGGATACAGGGGCCCACTCTTCAATGGCTTGTCTCTTTTCTCCAAGGCCGGGAACAGAGGGTGGCGATAAGGGAACAGCAGTCCCGGAGACACCCACTTGAGTGTGGTGTGCCTCAGGGGGCAGTGCTTTCCCCGATGTTGTTTGACATCTACATGCGCCCCTTCACCCAGATTGCCAGGAGTTATGGGCTGGGTTGTCATCAATATGCAGATGACACCCAGCTCTATCTGATGTTGGGTGGTCAGTCAGGCTTCGACCCAGAAGATCTGAACTGGGTGTTACAGGCCGTGGCTGGGTGGCTCAGGCTGAGCCAGCTGAAACTAAACCCAGCGAAGACGGAGGTCCTGTGCCTGAGTCGGCGCGGTTTGGGGTTAGGGATCCCCCTCCCGACCTTCGATGGGGCACCGTTGGTGCCAGCATCGGAGGTTAGGAGTTTGGGAGTGCTCCTGGATTCCTCCTTAACCATGGAGGCCCAGGTAGCAGCCACTGCCAGATCGGCATTTTACCATCTTAGGCAGACTCGGCAGTTGGTTCCCTTCCTTGACCGCAGTGACCTGGGTACAGTGATCCATGCAACGGTCACCTCAAGGCTGGAGTACTGTAATGCTCTCTACATGGGGCTGCCTTTGTCGCAGATCTAGAAGCTGCAGCTAGGGCAGAATGCGGCGGCCAGGCTGCTGATGGGTCTTCCCAAGTGGGAGCACATCCAGCCTGGGTTGAAAACGCTGCACTGGCTGCCAATAGTGTACCGAATCCGCTTCAAAGTGCTGGTTCTTACCTTTAAAGCCCTATATGGCCAGGGTCCGACCTATCTGAGGGACCCCCTTTCCCCACATATACCCCCAAGAGCACTTTGGTTGGGGACACAACACCGCCTGGTGATTCCAGGCCCCCGGGAGGCAAAGCTTGCTGCGACCACGGCCAGATCCTTCTCAGTGGTGGCCCCCACCTGGTGGAACAAGCTCCCGAAGGAGATCAGGGCCCTGTGGGACCTTATGCAGTTCTGCAGGGCCTGCAAGACGGAGCTCTTCCGCCAGGCTTTTATATAGGGGCCGCCACCTCTGCCACCTCTATTATTTCCATCATTGTAACAACGGGGTTGGGAGCGGTCCCCGGAAGAACTGCCATAATTCTGCATGGCACTGATGCTGCTGGACTGGCTTGGGCCATCGACGGGGACAATTTCACCCTAATGAAATGATCGATACCATCTTCAGAGACCATCTTGTTGTACGGAGCACTTTATTTGTCTTGTTGTGACTTAATAGCTTTTAATGTTTTATATTGTTTTTATGTGTGGGCTTGTGCCCCCGTGGAAGCCGCCCTGAGCCCGTTCGCGGGGAGGGCGGGGTAAAAATGCAATAAATAAATAAATAAAATAAATAAATCTATTCAGAAGGATTAGATGTCTGCTTTCCCATTTAAAATAAATATTAAATGTCTGTTATTTCTGTTCGAAGCGTTGCACAATGCCAGTTGAAAAGCTGGCAGTAAAGCGTACTCCCCCAATACATCCTCCAGTTGTTTGGCTTAGGCATTACAGCAGAGTAAAATACTGGCGCACAGGCGGGGGGGGGTTAGCAACTGTACAGAGATACAAGCAACACAGAACACCATGGCAGCTTGCTGACACCCGCTCCCCTTCCAAGCTCTGAGGGCTGGCCTCTGTGTCTCCTGCTGCCCAGCACCTGGTTACCACAGGGACAGCTTGCTGCCCTGTGCACCACTAGGGGAGTAGCCAGTTGCCACTGAATGCCCTCCCCTTCCTCCTGGCGCTCCTTTTAAAATAGCGTGTCCAAGACAGTGAAGGTCTAGGTGGCACAGAGAACCACTACCAGGATCAAAAGTTATAAAGTATTTATTAAGAAGAAAATATTCACAAGCACCAGATTGAGCAAGGGATTCCCAACGAAAAGGGTAAAACGCAATTCCTCTATCCCTCTCTCTGTATAGGCCCTATCTGTTGGTAAATATAAGGCAGGCTCCTTAGCTTAGAGAGTTACAAATTTTTACAGATTTTTACCTTCAAGCCTCCTTCAGGCCGGCACATGGCAATGGCCACCTCCTCCATACCTCAGTTAAGAGCTCTGTCTGCTTCGAGGGAATCAGCACCCAAAATGAGCCCTTCCTCCCAGGTGTTTTATCATCCTCTTTTCCCCACCCACTGACCAGGTCAGGCTGGGTCAAAGAAGTTTTTCTTGAAGTTTCCAGAAGTTTCTTCCTGAAGTCCTTCTAGTACTTAATACCACCAAACCTCTGTTCCCTGCTTGGGGGGGGAGGAGACTTAACCCTCCCATTGTTTCTCGCTAGAGCTATTAGCATTTGTATAAAGGGCTGAGGTAAGTCTGGAAAGCAGTTGAACTGACTGTCCCCCTTCCTGCCTGTTCTCTGCCGGGGGGGGGGGCTTTAAAACTCGGAGTGAAGGTTTTGTTCATTTGAAGCCTCCAAAGTGAAAATGCATTTCTTCACGCAACCCCTAAAACTAAGCTCACAAAGCTGCTCTTCAACCTAAATTGCAAACAGCCTCTCTCTCCATTTTCTTTCACTCGTCTTAGAGTTACCAACTCCAGGCTGGGAAAAACCTGGAGATTTGGGGAGGTTGTAGTTTGGGGAGGGACCACTGTGGGGTATAATGCCCTAGCAGCGACTGTCCAAAGTAGCCATGTTCTCCAGGCGAACTGCTCTCTTGTCATCTGGAGAATCAGTCGCAATTTTGGGAGGTCGCCAGGCCCCACCTGGAGGCTGGCAACCCTACCTCCCGCTGCCCAACAAAGGGGGGGGGTCCTGCCGCATCCCACAGGCATCGACCTCCCTTTCTTCCCTCTGGTCGCTGCTGCACCCCTACATGGAGGCTCTACAGATCTCCCATTGTGGGAGAAGTGAGGGAGGGGCAGAGCCTCCCTGTGTGGCCCCATGCTCTGGGTCATGGTACGGAAGCTGCGGCAGCCGCAGGAAAGAGAAGGGGGTGAATGGAAAGTGCGCTGCGACAACAGATGTGTTCAGGAGCAAAGGCAGATTCAGAGAAAGGCTGCCGGCAGGCTCATCTGCCTTGAACTTCTGCCGTGCCGGCCTCTCTCGCGTGGGGCAGCGGTTCCCCGCACGGCATCCTTTCATCTGGTGCCCTTGACCTTCAAGTGGCACCTTCCGTGCTTTTCATGCAGAGGGAGAAGACTCTCTCTTGTTCGTCTGGCGCTCCTGTTTGTTAAGTGACTCCCCCCTCCCCACTGGATGTTTACCATAAAAATAGTGCACACCGGGAGGTGGCGTTGAGAAGGGGCTGGAAGGAGAGGCTAGATAGTTGGCGCGACCAGGGAGGAGGCCGTGGGGCACCGTGAACGGCTCTGTCAGGAGAGTCCTCACTGGGCCAGAGGGTGCTTCAGAACCCCAATCAGAGCATTAGTTTCTCTTTCTCACCAACGCTGTTTTTCTCGTCTGAAAACAAATCCCAGGAAGCCTTTTATCAGAGCACACTGACCTGACGCAGTACAGTGCGCAAGCTCCATCAAATCATCAGACTGAACTTTTTTTTGGGGGGGAGGGTTCTACCCAGGGGTCATTTCGTAGAAAAAGAGGTGCAGGAGCTCATTAGCATAACTTATTTGCATATGCCACACCCCCTGACATCACCGGAAGTGTGTCAGAAGGCAACACCCACTGCTCAGGCTCCACTGGACTGTTTTGGATTGCTAGCTGTTGGGGGGGAGGACATGCAGATCTGTCCTCGCAGAGGAGGGAGAGCTTGTACCTGAAAGCGGGGGGGGGGCTCTGCAGCTTACCTGGCTGCTTCTTGCTCTGACTGAGGGCTGCTGGGAGCAGGGGGTGGGGCTTGTTGCATGTGCCCGCCCCCTGGGCTCCTTACTGCCGGAGCGCCGCTCCTGTACGCTCCTGCAGGAAATGACCCCTGGTTCTACCTACAATGCAGACAAGGAACCTGAAGGCCAGGCCTGAAAAATCTCCCCCCCCTCCCTTTTTAAAACATCCAACTTGAAGAAGGACTCTGGAGAGCTTGAAAGTTTGCCCTTGTTTCGGTTTGGTTTTTGGCTTTGTTCTGGGCCCTAATAAAAGGTAGTATGCGGCTCATGTTCTTGGATTCTGTTTCAGTCCAATATTGTAGTTTGCAACCTCTTGTCTGTTGTTTTTTTTACTGCGACTGTTCATGTCAGAAGAATGGTTCAGAGGGTAGCCAAGTTGGTCTGCAGTACAGCAGCCAAATTAAAGTCCACTAGGGCCTTAGAGACCGACGAGGAGTTTAGGGAGAGTCAAAGCTCTCCTCATCAGATACAAAGGAATCGTCACCATAAGCATGCAGGGAGGTGGCGCTGAAGAGCACATTGGTCCCATACGCCATTTGGTGTAGTGGTTAAGAGCGGCGGACTCTAATCTGGGAGAACCGGGTTGGATTGCCTCCTCCTCCTCCTGCACACAGAGCCAGCTGGGAGACCTTGGGTCGGTCACAGTTCTCTCTGAGCTGTTCTCTCAGGAGCAGTTCTTGAGAGAGAGAGCTCTCTCGGCCCCACCTACCTCACAGGGTGTCTGTTGTGGGGAGGGGAAGGGAAAGGAGATTATAAGACTCTCTGAGACTCCCAGAGAAGGGTGGGGTATAAATCCAACTCTTCTTCTTTCTTCCTCTTCCTCTTCCATACACCAGTTTGGTGTAGTGGTTAAGTGCGCGGACTCTAATCTGGGAGGACAGGGTTTGATTCCCCACTCTTCCACTCGCTGCTGCTGGATGACCTTGGGCAAGCCATAGTTCTGTCAGAGCCCTCCCAGCCCCACCTACCTCACAGGGTGCCTGTTGTGGGGAGGGGGAGGGAAAGGAGTTTGTGAGCCGCTCTGAGACTCCGAGTGAAGGGTGGGGTATAAATCCAATCTCTTCTCTTCTTCTCCTCCTTCTTCTCCTCTTCCTTCTCCTCCTCCTCCTCCTCCTCTTTCTCCCTTCCCCTCTCCTCTCCCCTCCTTCCTCCTTCTTCCTCCCTTCTTGTTGTTGATACGAACACACCTGAAGCTGAGTTATACTGAAGCAGACCATCGTCCATCAAGGTCAGCCTTGCCTCCTCTGACTGGCAGTGGCTCACATCACCTGGCACCTGATCCTTACTGGAGATGCTGGGGATT
>NW_015169900.1:0-2565 GCF_001447785.1 Gekko japonicus | reverse complement strand
AATAATAAATTTGCGGCTTCTCTCCCATTAGGACTTTTCCGCTGTACCTTCTGCGAGACCGAAGTGGAGGAAGATGAGTCGGCCATGCCCAAAAAGGACGCCCGAACCCTGGTGGCCCGGTTTAACGAGCAGATCGAGCCGATCTATGCCCTGCTGCGCGAGACGGAGGACGTCAACCTGGCCTACGAGATCCTGGAACCGGAGCCCATGGAGATCCTTGCCCTGAAGCAGAGGTGGGGCGGGACTAGGGTTGCCAGGTCCTCCTTGGATACCGAGGGGGGGTGGGACGGGGTGCCAGCTCCGGGTTGGGAAATCCCCGGAGGTTTTGGGGGTGGAGCCTAGGGAGGGTAGTGGGAGGGGTCTCAGCAGGGTATTGTGCCATAGTGTCACGATTGCGCTGGCGGGCCAGGCAGCGCACGGAAAGTCCAAAACACAGTCCGGGGTCATGGCACCAGATGAGACAGAGTAATGTGAGCAGAGTCCAAAATACCAAGTCAAAACACAGTCTAGGGTTACCGGAGATTGCAAGCAGATTTCAGAAGCCGAAAGCCGTTCGTCAAAAGTCAGGATACACAGTCCGAAGTCAGGGAGCCGGGAAACGTCACACAAGCCAAAGTCAGGAGCCGGGAAGTCAGAATGAAAACCAGGAGACAGGAATGCAGGATCCGGGGTGCAGCGATTCTTCTATGCGATTAGTTGCCAGCACGAGTTGGGAATCTGAGAGAGACGCCTAAAAAGCCCGGTCGGCTTGTTAGCCAATTTCCAGCTGCTAACAGGGTCCTGGCTCCGGTCAGTACTCTGGGCTTAGAGGACACCGACCTCGCATGCACGCCTCCTTACGCCGGGTTGCCATATCCCGTCGCCTCTGATCGCACAAACGAGCCACCAGTGCAGGGGAAATCAGGAGGCGTGGTTCTTGTGCTTGGCTCTGCCGGCGCGGCTCCAGGTGTAAACTCTCCTCGTAGCTGGTGCTCATCCTCCACAAGACTTAGGTCTGGTGATTCAAGGGGTGCAGGGAGCTCACCCTCAGACGTTGAGGGCGCAGAATCCCCGGGGTCAGGGTCTACGGGGTCGGGCTGCACAGCACTCACACATAGAGCCCACCTTCCAAAGCATCCATTTTCTCCAGGGGAACTGATCTCTGTCGTTTGGAGATAAGTTGTCATTCCAGGGGATCCCCGGGACCCACGTGGAGGCCGGCATCCCTAGCTGGGACAGAGATCCAGGGCTGACGTTTGCCGTCCTTCTCTTTATTATTTATTCATTTTAAAATTTATTCTAGGACATTTATATCTTGCCTTTCTGCCCTCACAAGGGTCACCGAAGAAGCTGGCAAATCAGAACACACATCATAAAAACACGTCTTAAAAAAAACCCATTAAAACCAACCAGAGCAACAGCAGCGGATGTCAGCTAGCTGCCATGCTTTCTTTGTTTACCTTCATCCCCGACCCTTGCGCACGCGCGCATGCTTGCTTTGCTTTGCTGACATGGGTAACTTAAGGGAGGCTCGCTTTCATCCGTGTCTGGCTCAACCAGACAGCGCTATCAGCGCAGCCTTGACGAGAAGGGTCAGAATCCGTAGCCGGAATTTTGAGGCTTGTGGGGCAAGTTGTTTCCTGATGGGGCTGAACTTACCGGTCCAGCTCTAGGCATCTTTGCAGTGGGGCTCTCATTTTGACACCTCTGCTGTCAAATCTATGTGGACGTGTAGTTGTGAGCCTGAACCCCGGCAGCCGTCTCCCCTAGACCCTTAATACTTTAAAGATAGATGGTGGGGGGGAAGAAACGCGGTCTTAAGGAACTGAGTTGCAAGCCTCTTAAAGTCACCCACCAGAGGGCCAAAGTTCCCTTCCTCCCTTACCTCTGCTAACCCTCACCTATCTTTCCATTCCCTGCCGGAGTGGACAAATGCCTCTGGAAAGGCCTGGGAAACCAAGGCACCCCCTTCTGAGAGCTCACCCCTTTCCCCAGCCAGGACTGAACGGTACAGGTCGGTCCTCTTCCCTCTCCTGTTCCTTACTCACAAGGGGGACTCCAACCAAGCCCTGTGGGGCTGCCCCTTTCAGAAAGGGGGCGGAGCCCCGAATAACCCCACTGTAGCTACCGGCCTGCACATCATGAAAACATTTAAAACCAGAGCTTCACAAACATAGGTATAGGTAAAGGTTCCCTTGCTCGAAAGCCAGTCGAATCCGACTCTAGGGTTGTGGTGCTCATCTCCGTTTCAAAGCCGAAGAGCCAGCGCTGTCCAAAGACGTTTCCGTGGTCATGTGGCCAGCATGACTAAACACCAAGGCGCACAGAACGCTGTCACCCCACTGAAGTGGTACCTATTTATCTACTTGCAATTTCTTGCTTTCGAACTGCTAGGTTGGCAGGAGCTGGAACTAGAAACGGGAGCTCACTCCGCCATGCGGCACACTCGGGCCTCGAACTGCTGAACTACCGACCTTCCACAGCCTGCAGTTCAGCATCTTAACCACTTGAGCCACAAACATACAGAGAGATAAAAACCAACACTGAATGTTTTTTTAAAAAAATTAAACATGGGTCAGGAAAGAT
>NW_015169899.1:116570-124846 GCF_001447785.1 Gekko japonicus | reverse complement strand
TAAGCTCATATCGTTACACCAGGCTCCACTCCCGCCCAAACAGTTGAGTGCTTGTGCTTGGCCGTTCAGGACCGAGAAAGCAGAGGGGGCAGAGCTGCAGCCTACCTGTATGCCGGAGGCCATGAGACTTGGCGGCAGCAGCTGCTCCCTCGGTGGCCGCAGTTTCATCTGCGGTGTCCTGTTTGCAGTGGCGCAGCTTGTTTGTGGCAGCTGTGGCCTGTTCCCGGTGGCGTGGCCTGTTCAGAGGCGGCAGCCCCTTCTGAGCCCAGGGGCACAGGATGTACCTGGTGGCTGCAGCGGCAGCTGAGGGCAGCCTGGATGAGCTCTGGCCTTTGAAAGTAGAAAGCTTTCGGGGAGTAGTTCAGGCTCCTGGGCGGCTGTTGGGGGGTTAGAGCCTTGTATCTAGGCCTTGCCCCATCTGAGACCTTTGCTGGCCACTTTTTTAGGACTGCATTTATGGTGGGATCTTTGTGCTGCACCCCCAGGTCATTTTAATAAATAAATAAAATTAGGATAACATAAAAAGGAAGGATCTTGTGTTGCTTGGGCCCAAGGTGGTGGGTGGCGGCAGTTGGTGAGGCTGCTGGGCCACCCCCCTCCCCACCCCCTTTTTCTTTCAAATATTGTCTATCCCCCCCTTCACCACTGTGTGCAGGGGCTTTTAGAGCAAATCCAGCCTAGCCACACACCCCTTGGCAGCCATAGTCCACTTGTGTAGGCATTGCTGACAAGTGGCAGTTAGACAGGTGCTGTTAAGAAGTGGCAGTTAGACAAGTGGCCCTTTTAGGGAGGTCTGGCAGAGGTGGCCATTTTGGGTGCTGTATACTGGGGTGGCCATTTTGGTGAGGTCAAGTAGGGGGCAGCCATTTTGGTGAGGTCTTTTATGGGTGCCCATTTTGTGGAGGTCTTTAATGGGTCTTTAATGGGTGGCCATTTTGAGGGGGACATTAAAGGATGCAGTACATTCAGCCACAGCCATTTTGATTGGGTCTCAGAGGGTGGCCATTTTGGAGAGCACTTTCAGAGAAGTGATTTGAGAAGACCTCCAGTTTTGAGACTTAGCCTTTAGGGCGAGTTTAGGGCCTGCTTGCTAATAACATGGCGCTCAAGAAGGGGCAAGGTCCTTCCAAGGGCAAGCAGCCATCCCAAAAGAAGCCTGCCAAAAAGTTTCCACAGCTAGCAGCCTTTGAGAGTCGATGGGGTGAGCATCCTCCTTCACATGACGTGTCTAAATCCTTTCAAGCTCAGGTGTTGGCATGCTTAGCTCTTCTTGAGGACAGACAGGGCAAAGTGGCATCAACATCTAGTCAGCTGGTACAGAGGCAGTGCATGGATGACAAGTGGGAGAGCCAAAGTACAGAGGATCTCCGGGTGGAACTTTATAAAGGACTTCTAATGAGTGAAGGTAAGGAAGAGAACACAGGCCAGGGAGGGACATATTGGTCAAGGGGCCCCTGCGCTCAAGGCGCCACTGGGTACCCTACTCACACCACACAAGGTAGTTTTGGGCACACAATGTCGGGTGGCTGGTCACCTTATGCAGGATGGGGAGGTATGGCCCAGCCGCCCTCACAGGGGTGTCTGGCCTGGATGAGGCTACCCAAATTCAGGTCCTGGTTTTTCAAATCTGGGAGGTTCTGCATATGACACGGTCTCAGTGAGTGCCAATCCCATTTGGGGATTTGGCTTTGCCACTTGGAGATTACATCTCCATGGCCACTAGGGACAAAATCCTTAAGGGAGAGTTTGTGGATGTTTTTACATTATTGTACAGGGAATTAGAGAAGAAAGATAAGGAGGACCTAGATGAGCGGGAGAAGGAGTGTAGGGAGGTAGGGTAATTGGCCTGTTCTCTTCCCCACCAGTTAACAATTTGAGGGTTTCACTGTTGGGAGTTGTGCAAAGATGGCGCCTGGAGAGTATAGCCTTATTCACCACGTGTCATACTCACAAGGGGTGTGTGTGTCGGTGAATGATGCCATCCCAGAGGAGTTATGTTCAGTTAGATACTCCTCATTTGATCAGACCATGCATGTGGTGCACCAATGTGGGCAGGGGGTGGAATTGGCAAAATGTGACATTAAGTCAGCCTTCTGTCTTCTCCCAGTCCACCCGACCGATTTTGAGCTGTTGGGTTTTTGCTTAAAATGGCAAATTTTACATGGGGTGCTTAGTATCCTGTGCTGCTTTTGTATCAGCCAAGTAAGGCATAAAGCCAATCGCCAGGTGAGAAAGTCCATGGAGGGTGGTCTAGGGCATTTTTTGCCACACCCCGACATACGGGTCGAGTTCCAGGACCTGTATAGGGCCGACAGGGTGCACCTGTCAGACAAGGGCAATGGGTTACTTTTACAGGACCTGCGGCAAGGGATTTGGTCAGCCTTGGGCTGTTAGTGGGGAGCAAAGGCCAAAACAGAGACTTGGCCTTGGCAGTGGCAGGTTTCTGCGGGCAAGATGTTAAGGAATGTGCCTAAAATAGTATTTTATTTGTATTGTGAAGTATGTATGGAATGTACTTGCATTGTGTATGGGTTTGGGAAAACTGTGTGCTTTGGTCTGCCTGCATTTGGAAAGCTGCTATGCTGATGTGCTGCCTGCACTGGTATGCTAATGAAGACACACACACACCTACCCGCCCAGCCTGGGAAGAAGAAGAACAGATCTCCATTATGGTCAGCTGAGAGGACTAGCACAAACAACAGGTCCTCCACCATCAAGGAATTTCTGGTCAACACGTAACCCTGATATCTTGTTTACAGCTTGGGGACCAGCTAAAGTCATCTGTACTACAAAGGTTTCCTTGGCAATACAACTTCACACCTTGACCAGATGATTCCATTGAGTTAAAGGTTAAGATTTAAATATTGCCCACTCCCTCTAGGTAGATACGTCACATCCCAGTAACCAATAGGTATCGGGAATGGGACGGACTACAGGTATGAGGTTGGCACAGATGCCAACCCCCAAAATAGGTTATAAAAGGCGAGGTTCAACCTTTGTTCCACGCTAGCCATCCTTACCCCACCTTTGTAACTTGAGTTCTACCTTGGGTAATTCTCACGTGGTCTCTTGGACTGCAGTCAAGAAGCCCACACGTGTTGGCTGGTTCCAACTGTGTGAAGTAGGATTCCTATAGTTAGATCTTTTGTGCCTGCATTCTTCCTTGTGAAGGTTGATTTCTCTACTGGATCAGATAAGTATCAACCGCTTCCCTTTTCATGTTCTCATCCAAGTATTAGTTAAAGGTTATTGTTTTCTTTACTGATTGCTTTCCATTTCTATTGTACCTAAAGGAACTTGTGTGCGTGTGAGTGTGAAACAGTTTTTGTATGCCTGTGAATTCAAGTATTATTCAGTAAAGAGAACAACTTATTCTATAAACATCCAGTCGTGTTGTCTCTTTTCCTGGGGAAAACGGAGTCTCGGTTCTGGTTCTGACCTCTGTATACACTGGTCTATACCCACCCCTAGCCCCCGCTGTACATAAAGCGGGAATCAGGCTAACAAAGAAACCGGAACCGGTGAGCACCTTATGGCATTTTCCGGCAGGGCTCTTTTTGTAGCAGGGACTCCTTTGCATATTAGGCCACAACCCCTAATGTAGCCAATCCTCCAAGAGCTCACAGAGCTCTTCTTACAGGAGCTACTGTAAGCTTTTGGAGGATTGGCTACATTAGGGGTGTGTCACTTAATATGCAAATAAGAACCCCCATTAGGGAACAAGGGGTCATCACCTGGCGATTTAGGATGACAGTTGATTACGGAGTGCCCTTGGCTCCTATTTTAAGTTAGGAGCACCTGTTCAAAACCTTTTAATTTGCCCAGGCATTGTGTTTGCCTTTTTGCTCTTGATTTTTGGATAGTTTTGCTAATGCCTGCTGGATTAGTTCCAATGCATGCTTATTCCTTAAGACAGTTTTTATTTTATTTATTGGACCTGCTGAGTTTAAATTTATTTTAAAGTTAAATTTAAAAATGAGTTTTAAACATTTTGAGATCTTTCAGTTTATCTCATGGATTATGAATTTCTTTCCAGCTGTTTACCCTGTAGCTGCTCTTGCTCACCAAATTTTTTCATTTGCTCTTTGAAATCCTGATATGCCAACTTTTCTATCTTGTCAATTAACCAGGGTGAAATTGATCATTGTCATAAATGATTTATTTATTTAATTCATTTGTACTTCCCTTTCCCCCAAATGGGGACCCAAAGAAACTTATATCATTCTCCTCTCCTCCATTTTATCCTCCTCATTTTATCCCAGTGAGGTAGGTTAGGCTGTGACAGTGTGACTGGCCCCAGGTCACCCAGTCACTTTCCATGGCACAAGGATTTGAACCTGATACTAGTTCGACACTCTTAACCACTACACCACACTTGAGCAGAAATTGATTGTTGGACTTCAGGGAGAAATTGAGCAAAGAGGAATTAAGAGAATTGCAGGTGCAAGGACATTCCATTGATGGCTATTGTCAACTTATCCCTGGAAACAGGAGTTTATCCAGAGGGCTTCAAGGAGCACCTGGTTGCACCACTCTTGAAAAAACCAACTCTGGATCCTTCTGATCCTTCCAATTACCACCCAGTCTTGAATTTATCATATCTGGGTAAGGTAATTGAGAGGATAGTAGCTGAACAGCTCCAGGATTACCTGGATGAGACATCGGCATTGGACCCATTAGAATCCGGCTTCCACCCTGGCCATGGGATGGAAACTGTGTTGGTTGCCCTGACAGACGATCTCCGATGACAGCTGCATCAGGGTGGGTCGACACTGCTATTACTGTTAGATCTTACAGCAGCATTCAACATGGTCAGTTATGATCTTTTGACCCACCACCTCGCTGACGTACGAGTTTGGGGGTTAGCCCTTAAATGGCTCGCCTGATTTCTCCATGATCAGGGACAAAGGGTTGCACTGGGAGAGAATGTGTCCTCCAGATACCCCCCTATTATGTGGGGTCCCTCAGTGGGTGCTTCTCTCCCCAATGTTGTTTAACATCTATAAGCGCCCCCTTGCCCAGCTGGTCCAGGCTAGTATGCTGATGACACCCAGCTATATCTGCTATTGGATGGCCACCCGGATGCCGCCCCAGATAATCTAGCCATTGGTTTGGAGGCTGTGGTTGGGTGGTTGAAACAGAGCTGGCTGGAATTAAATCCAACAAAGATGGAGGTTCTGTGGCTGGGGGGGGGGCCCTTCAGGATTGGGACATAGATTACCAGCACTTGACAGAGCATCTTTGACACTGGCAGACTCCGTCAAGAGCTCGGGAGTGATTTTGGACCTCTCCTTCAGTATGGAGGCCCAGGTTGCTCAGACTGCCAAACTAGCATTTTTTCATCTATGCCAAGCTCAGCAACTGGCCCCTTTCCTATTGCACCCTGATCTGGCCATGGTAATCCATGCAACAGTCACCTCCAGATTAGACTACTGTAATTCACTGTACACTAGCCTACCCTTGAGATTGACCCAGAAGCTCCAACTGGTCCTGAATATGGCAGCGTGAGTCCTGACAGGAACTTAATGGATGGCACATATACATCCAGTGCTGAACCAGCTACACTTGCTCCCAGTGGAGCTTTGCACTCCTTAGACAGCAATCTACTGGTGATCCCCAGCCCTGAGGGATCTGATGCGATTCCACAGGGCCTGCAAGGCAGAGATGTTTCGCCAGGCTTTTGGTTGAGGACAGCAACCATTCCATCTTGGCTGGCACCCTGCCTATTCCTTGTTGTCTACATCTATTTTGCCCTCCTCCCCACTGTCGACAAAATAGCCAGCAGTGGGAGTTGGAAGGAGGATTGGTTATTCACCATCTGTTTGTTTTTAATATTGTATTAAGGTTTTAATTAATTTTATCTTGTTTTATTTTGGGTTGTACATCACCCAGAGCCCTGCAGTAGCAGGGGTGGCGTGATGATACAACAACAACAACAACAACAACAACAACAACAACAACAACAACAACTCTCTCTCTCTACAGCATGCCCTTGTGAAACTTAGGAGACTTAAAGACAATAATTTTAACAAGGGCAGGCTACAGCCAGACTGAACCAGACTTTTAAAGCAGAACTCCAGTTTGAACCAAAGTTTGGTTTGAAGTATTGGATAATATGTTTTTGTAGTATCCTTTGTTTAGAACATGATGTTATATGAAGCACAACGAAGGATAGTATGTGTATACGGCAGCACCAAGTACTATAATTTGTTCTCTCTTATACATAGTACTGCATATGTTAATTCCCTGCCCTCCCTTTAGACAGAGGGAAACTCTCAGGACTCCAAAGAGAGAACAAGAGAGGATCAGCATGACTGGAACTTGATACTCTCTTATATCTATCATTGTTATGGGAAGGGAAATTTCTTTTTCTGAAATCCACTTTTTTAGATACAGCTAAAAGAATTCCTTTTATTCTCTTTTTTCTCTTTTAAAGGAGGGATTTCTCTTTGATTTCTCTTTGAAGAGAAATCAGCCCACCCTTTTACAACATCAGTTTTTGCAGTTGTTTTATGCAGCACACGTTGATGGTGCTCTAGTAGGTGCACAGGAAAGGTTTGGGAAGACATGGTCTGCCTTCAACATCTACAGAATAAAATTCTGAAATTTTGCAGAACCTTCCTTCCTGCCCTTCTTCTCTTCAAATTTCTCTTTGATCAAAATGGAATTCAAGAGAAGCAAAGCCCAAATACCTACAAAAAATTGGAAATGAAGTGACTCATTGAATTTTAGGGAGAAAATGGGTAAAGAGGAATTAAGAGAATTTTACTTAACAACATTACTTACCACTGTCTTCTCAGTTTGGTTTGAAGTATTTTACACACCCATCCTCACCTAGGCCAGCACTAAAGCAGGGAACCACACAAGTCAGGCTCAGAGAAAGACCCCAGACTTGTATGGAAACATTTATAGCCAAACCTAGTCATGAGGAATCATCAGGCTGCCTAGGACCTGTTACCTAGGAAACAAAGGGAATACCCATGTGTAGCCTTCACACTGTACCTCCTGAGCTAAGTTGCAGGATCTTTAGAGTCTGTGAATACCCACAATTGTTTGGAAGCAATATGGAGGGAAACAAAGAGACAGCAATTTCAATTCTGTTAAGATTTTGTATTGTTTCCCACATAGAATGGTAAATAAAACAACAAACTGGAGTGATTTTTATTGATTACAACAGGAAAAGTAGGAGAGAGAGAGAGAAAGAGAGAGATGAAGGAATTTAAACTGGATTCAGACAACAGATGCTTTTATGTTATGAATGGTAAAATTTCTCATTTAAGGTCAGCCCAAAGTAACATTTTGTAAGTACGTGGAAAGTTTATTAATCTCTCCAGTTTGCGTGGATTTGTATGAGAGTGTCCCAGTATGAGAGTGTCCCAGTATAGGAAAAGATGGAGAGGAGCCTTGACATTTGGGGTTTTAGATTGTATGTGTGAATGGGGAATAGAAGCCAGGGGAAGCGATGAAAGAGATTAAAATTATACTAGAGGATTATGAGTGTTTCTCAGGTTTAAAGGTAAATATGGCCAAATCAGAAATCATGTACCTTAATGTGAATAAAGAAGAAAAAAAGAAGTAAACAAAATTACAAGTATCGGTATGGGAACTAAAAGGTTTAAATACTTAGGGATAGTGATACAAAAAAAGATTGATAGAATCGCGGAAAGTAACAACAACATAATCTGGAAGAAAATAGAAAAAGAAATGGGAAAATAAAACTCTAGGGCTCTCCACTAGAATTAGAAGTGTTAAAATGTTCTGGCTACCCAAATTAATATATTTATTTCAGGCAATACCACTAGAGGCACACAGTAAAAAGCTAGAACAATGGAACAGAGTGATTAGAGAATGGGTATTTGGTAGCAAAAAGTGCAGAACCCAAAAGAGATTGATATATAGTCCCAAAGGGGAGCTAGGTTGGGGAGTCCCGGAGCTTAACAGCTATTATGAAGCCTTCCAAATAAAGTCCCTATTAGAGATAGGCGAAGGGGAAGAGCAAAAATGGGTTAGATTTGAGAACGAGATCAATAATCACATTGGCTGCTGGGGGCCTCTTTGTAAAGTCACAAAAACAGACCTCAAACTAACCAAAGGTCCCAGACATGCAGCCTTAGAAGCGTGGAATAAGTGGCAAGAGCTATGGCTAAGAAAAACTTCAAGCTGGGCACCATTAAAATCTATAAATAGGGAAATAACAGGTAACGAATGGTGGGAATGGCTAAAAGCTAAAGGGTATTATAGGATGAAAGATATGTTTAGAGGAGGCAATCTAAAAC
>NW_015169899.1:104897-115649 GCF_001447785.1 Gekko japonicus | reverse complement strand
TCAGCAGGAGTTCTCAGAAGAATGGCAGGGCTATGGGATAAAGTTGTGGTGGGCCATGACTGACAGGGAGAGGGTTGCCAACCTCCAGGAGATGGCTGAATATATCCTGCTATTGTAAATGATTTTCAGGGGACAGAGATCAGTTCCCCTTGCAAAGATGGTCACTTTGGAAGGGGATCTATAGGGCATTGTACCCCACTGAAGTCCCCTCCCCAAACCCTGCCCTCCTCAGGCTCCACCCCAAAAATCCCCAGGTGTTTCCCAACCCAGAGCTGCCAACCCTAGAGGAATGAGGGAGCAGAAGGTGTTCCTGTGTGCAACTCATTTGAACTGTGTCAGACAGAGCCTTCCTCATGTGCAATTTGGATGGGCCAGGTGATACCTTCCACAAGTAGGGTTGGCAGCTCCAGTTTGGGAAATACCTGGGGACTTTGGGGGTAGAACCTGAGGAGGGTTGGTTTGGAGGAACAGAGGGTATAATGCCATATAGTCCTCCTTCCATAGTGGCCATTTTATTCAGGTGCACTGATCTCTGTCACCTGGAGATCAGTTGGAATAGCGGGAGATCTCCAGCTACCACCTAGAGGTTGGCAACCCTATCCCCAAGCCACGTGTGACTCAGCCAGGCCCATGTGGAAGGGGGCAGAGGACAGGTGGCCCCAGTCCATCAGCCCACTGGAAAAAGTTCACTTCACCCCTGCTGCAACCTTAAACAACTATTGCTGTATTCTGGAGAATTTCTGATTAAATGTTGGCTTCAGTAGAAAACTTAGCTGAACTGAGTACAATGAATGCACTTCAGGAGTGGCACAGAGCAGCAAGATTGTATTGGGAGACCCTGAACCATAAAGTTTAAGTGGCGTTTGATTGGGAAGGGATCCTGGCTCAGTGGTAAAGGACGGTAACCAAAAAAGTCGGAACAAAGAGAAAAAATAAAAAAATAAAACTATGCCTGTAGTGCAAATGTACAAAATGTATATAATTTGCTAATACATTTATAAGTGCTAAAATATTATTTAAAAACAACAGTCCTATAGATTAGCATGTAAATACCTAATCCCAGTATAAAGACAAATGTCAATTTACATAAATACAGATTTAAAAGTACATATCGTCTCCATATGCAAGAACCAATATCAAACGTGTTTCAGCACTAGGCCTTCCTCAGTAGTATAATTCAAAATGAACACTCCATTAATTTAACATACATAAAACTGATCATACATAGAATGGACCTTACACTGAGATGTTTACCTGTGGAGTAAGTGGTGTCAAATATACTTCTGATCCAACATGGGCAACTCATCGAGATGTAACATATTTCAATAGCAATAGAGCCATTAGCACAAAAAATAAAAGATACTATTGATATACAAGGAATTAAAATTAAGGATAAGGAATTTAAAATTATGTTATTCGCTGATGATATGATTTTATTTTTAACAAACCCTATGAAATCCTTAGAAAAATTACAAAATATCTTGCAAAATTTTGGTCAAATTTCAGGGTTAAAAATTAATGTTTCAAAATCAATCATACTGCCAATAAATATACCCGCAAAAGAAAAAGAAAGCATTCAAAAAACATATAATTATAAATGGTCAGATACATCAATAAAATATTTAGGAGTACAATTATCAACCACTGTAGCAGAAGTACTCAAATATAACCATGAAGAAATTTTAAAAGAGATTAACAAAAAATTAACAAAATGGGACACCATTTTGGTTATCTTTGCTGTTTTCCAATTTTGGTAAATTTTGTTACCAAACAAAAACGTGAATATTCTGGTACTAGATTATTCCTTAAATTGTCCCACACTTCAAGTGAAGCTTCCAATAATTTGTCTTGTCCTGTTTTAATCTTGTGTGTGTGTGTGTTTGCCAAATTATTTTTGGCAGAGTATATGGTGTCACTATTTATGGAGATGGAGTCATGTAGGATTTACGAAGTGACTCTCCAGAAATGTAGGGGGGCATGGGAACCCTCCTAGCCAGGCCCCAGTGGCTCAGAAACAAAGCACGGCACAGGCAAAATCCTCTACATAAAACCCTGGAGAACCACTGCCAGTCTGTGTAGACAATGCTGACACTGATGGACTGATGGTAGAGAGACCATGCTTTGTGTGCCAAAGGATAAAGGTTTAAATCTAGGAGGTCTAAGAGAACAGGTGTTGGAAAGGATCTTTCTCTGTCTGAGTCTCTGAGCTCACCTGCATCAGAGCAGACCATGCTGAAGTAGATGGACCAATGGCATGAAGACCAGTGTGGATTGAGGAGACCCATGTTCAGATCTACATTTTGCATGACGCTTACTTGGTGATACTGGGACAGTTAGATTTGAGTCCAGTAGCAGATTAGAGACCAACAAGAGTTTCAGGGAATAAGCTTCCAAGAGTCAAGCTCCCTTCATCAGGCTGAGTGAGACTGCCATTGTTGTGAGGTCAATATAAGGGAAGGGAGACTGGAGGAAGGGTGGTATAAAGAGTGGATTGACAGATAACATATGAGCAGAGTCCATTGTGATGGAGGAGGAGTTTACAGGGAAAAAATAGCATCAACTGATGTGACCAAGAAAACAGATCTTTCCAAACTAAAACATCATAAATTATAGCCTGAACATGAACCTATATTGTGATGCATTAAGTGATGTAGCAGTGGAGACAAAACCTTTAGTGGTATTTAGTTGAACTTCCTGGACAGGCAGAGGGTTGCCACTGGCCAAACTGCTCTGACTTTAGAGAGTTGGGACAAGCAGCAAGGCTTGAGGAAGGGGATGTAGATCCATGGTTATAGAAAAGAAGGAGGCTAGGACCTGAGAAAGCAAAGCAGTCCAAATGAAGCACAACATAGAAAGCTGTACATAGTTGAGAGGAATTAGAAAGGAATGGAGATGCACAGTTGGTGTGAAGTACATTTTAGAAATTATAGAAACAGCATAGAAGTTTCTTAGGTGGGGTTAGCTACAATGCTATTGCAAGGTCTGTGTGATATAACGGGAGGCAGTCCACAGAAGCCTGCATTACATTTTCAGACATTCTCTCTTTCTCTATCTCTCATATACTTTAATTGTTTATCCCCTTCCTATAACAATTCCGCATCAGTCTAACAGAGACATCCTACTGAGGTCTATCCAAGGGGGCTTACTCCCAGGAAAGTGTCCTCAGGATTGGACTATAAAGAGCTCTATTCAGATCCTTAACCACTGAGCTTGCTAATATTGTCTCTTCCTTCAGTTCCTTAGATCAATTTGCCCAATCCCCCATCAAACTCAAATCTTATTGGCTCTTGCAACTATGAGTAAATTATTATTACACTTCTATCACATGGCTCTTTCCTAATGATTGTGGCTCCCAAGAATAGGTTAAAGATGATTACCTGGGAAGCACCCACACAGCACCATGCCATGGACTCAGATGGCTCAGGTTAGCCTGATCTCATCAGATTTTGGAAGCAAAGCAGGGTCAGCTCTGACTTGTATTTGGATGGGAGACCTCCAAGGAATACCAGGGACATGATGCAGAGTCAGGCAATGGCAAATCATCCTTGAATGTCTCTTGCCTTGAAAACCCTACAGGGTTACCATGAATTGGCTATGACTTGCTAGCACTTTCCATTACCACAAGGCAAGTGCGTTTTAATGCCCAGAGCCATTAGGGCAAGGCCTAATGTGTAACTACTGTCAGTAGCATGAGATGGACCCACAGCTCAATTGGCTCTCATATCACTGCCATAACATACAAAATAGAAAAAAAGCTCAATAGCACCTTTAAGACTAACAAACTGTATTGTAGCATCGGCCAGAATTGTGCAAATAGGGCAAATTGGAAACTATCGGCTGGTTTCCAATTTGCCCTATTTGGGCAAATTGATTGAGAGGGTGGTGGCAGTACAGATTCAGGGTTTTCTGGATGATGCTTCCATTTTGGATCCTTTCCAGTCCGGCTTTTGCCCAGGTCATGGGATGGAGACAGTGCTGGTTACTGTTACTGACAACCTCCGTAGGCACCTGAATCGGTGTGGTTCAGCGGCGTTGCTGTTGCTAGACCTGTCAGCTGCGTTCGACATGGTCAATCACCAGCTGCTCGCCCACCGCCTCACCGATGTGGGAATACAGGGGCTCACCTTACAGTGGCTTGTCTCCTTTCTCCAGGGTCAGGGACAAAGGGTGGTGCTAAGGGAACAGCTGTCTGGGAGATGCCCACTTGAGTGTGGGGTACCCCAGGGCGCAGTGCTGTCCCCGATGTTGTTTAACATCTTTATGTGCCCCCTTGCCCAGGAGGCTCGGAGGTATGAGTTGGGTTGCCATCAGTACGCTGATGACACCCAGCTCTATCTGATATTGGGTGGCCAGTTGGACTCCGGACTAGAAGATCTAAACCGGGTGTTACAGGCCGTGGCTGGTTGGCTCTGGCTGAGTTGGTTAAGCTGAATCCAGCGAAGACGGAGGTCCTGTGCCTGAGTCGTGGTGGTTCGGGGT
Source organism: Gekko japonicus (assembly GCF_001447785.1). Lineage (NCBI taxonomy): Eukaryota > Metazoa > Chordata > Lepidosauria > Squamata > Gekkonidae > Gekko > Gekko japonicus. The sequence goes on along the minus strand of NW_015169899.1, from coordinate 111,170 downwards.
TGGGGGTCCAGCTCCCGGCCTTCGATGGGGCACCTCTCATGCCAGCATTGGAGGTTAGGAGTCTGGGGGTGCTCCTGGATACCTCCTTGACAATGGAGGCCCAGGTAGCGGCCACAGCTAAATTGGCTGTCTATCATCTTCGGCTGGTTTGACAGTTGGTTCCCTTCCTTGACCGCTGCGACCTGGTGACAGTGATCCATGTGACGCTCACCTCGAGGCTTGACTACTGTAATGCTCTCTACATGGGGCTGCCCTTGTCCCAAATCTGGAAGCTGCAGCTGGTGCAGAACACCGTGGCCAGGCTGTTGATGGATCTCCCACATTGGCATTCTGGTGCCAAGGAATTCTCTTGCACACAAGCGCATGTGCACACACATCCCACCCCCACAAAGCTCCTACCCTGCCACACATTTTGTTAGTCTTGAAGAACAGAGAACAGCCAGAGGAACCCTTGGAGATACAAGAAAGAAAGAAACAAAACTCTTCCAAACACCATGGAACCTGTGTGGAAATGCCCTTTGCAGCTCCCCTCTTTTTCCCCATCTCTCTTTCTCTAAATGTTTCACCATGAAGCCTGCCAGGTCCCACCACTGGCTGTTGAGTGCATTCAAGTCTGGCTAGCGAAGGAATGGGGGGGGGGAGAGCTGGACCTGGAAAAGGGCATCACACTTCCTCTTGAGACTCCAATTCATCTGAACAGCCAAAGTTGGGGGTGGATCCTGAGGAATAACCCCCACGTGGAAGGGAACTGAAGGGGGGGGGGGCTGCACACCAATCTGGACCTTGCCCAGAGAGCAGAGTTGCCAGCCAGCCGGCCGGGAGAAAGACACCCCATCTCTTGCATGGAGGTGCAGTGCATGTAAATGGGCAGGCGGGGCTTTCTCACAGCCAGGAGGGAGATCACATTCCCCCGGCCGACTGGGTGGTTAAGAAGTCCTCTTGAGAGACCGGTGTGAAAGCTGGTGAACCTCAGCGAGAAGCAGGGCGACTATAGAAGATGAGGGGCTCCCTGGCACTGCAGCAGAGGGGAGGGAGGTGTTATGTCTTATCTGTATAACATCTCATGTAAAGCTTAAGACCAGGACAAGGATTGTATGAATGTAACCAATCAGAAGGCAGAGAAATATTCAGGAGGGAACGAATCTGATTGGGTATCTTTGTAATGCCACTGGTCCTTAACTATTCTAGGGCGTGGCTACATCAGCCTGGGATAGTTTAAAAGGGAGCTTTTGCTCCGCTGTAGTGTGTGTGTTCTCTTACTGTTCCTGTTACTTCAATAAAGCTGATTCACTGTTTGATTACGAGATGGTGTCAAGTTCCATGAACAGGAGGGAGCGTGGCTGTGCCATCGAGCCCACACCAGACACTTTCCTGCCAGGCTCCAGCCATTGTGGGGGCTGCAACTGCAAGGTCGCATTTTTCCCGCCTGCCTGCTCGTCCCTCCCGGCGGTGGGGGACTGCAGAGGATGAAGGGCCAGCATGGCCCTGGAGGTGCTCCTCCTGCTGGCCCCGGGATATGGAGGAGAAGGGCCCCAACTGGTGGCACTTAAGACCCACAACAGACATAGTTTTCTTAAGCTTTCCGAATCCCTGTCAAGCACGCGTCCTACCAACCTTTCTTTGTGTGCGCGCGCGGGGGAAAGCAGCCAGTCTCCATTTGCAGCTCTCCCTCCAGGTCCTCTCCAGGCTGAACAGTGAGGGCTGCTGGGAGCTGGGGGTGGAGCTTAGCTAGAAGCAAGCCCCCACCCTGACTTCCCTCCCTTCCAGTCCCAACCCAGCCAGTGAACTCAGTCTCAGAAAGTGGAAGAGAAACCCTCCACTTTCAAAATAGCGTGGGGGAAAGGGGGGGATGAAGGCTGGCTGGAGGAACTGGTTGCCCCTGGGGGAGGCTTAGCACCTTCTGGGAAATTTCGGGGGAGGGCTTGCACTCCTCAGCCTTCCCGAAGATTACGCACATGCGACAGGGGAAACAAAGCAGCTTACATTTATCTACTCCATTTTATACTCACAACAACTCAGTGAGGTACATCAGATCAGGTCAAGAATGTGTGGGTGGCCCTTATGTGGCAGGGTAGGAGTCCCAAACTGGATCTCCTCGATCCTAGTCTGACCTTTGAACCACTATTCCACACAGGCTCTGATAGGTCTGGGAAGCTGTTAAACTCCCCCTCCCCTTGTCAGAGATGGGGTATTTTCCACCCTTCCAATTGGAGATGACTGCCTATTCTGGCTTCTCATGAGTAAACCTTTGCTTCCATTCCAAATACCAGAGGTTTGTTTCTGAGATAATCTGTGCCAGGATAATACAATTCCACTTTTGTCACTGTAAGTCCCACCATCACCCTGAAGCCTCTCTTCAGTTTTGAAGCCCCTAGTTTATTTTCTGATGAGTTATTCCTGCTGCAAACAGCCATACCTTCCAATGCAAAAATGAAGGGGGGTTGTCTTTGGGTATTACACCAGCTGGGGTGCTCCAATTCCTTCCATGTTTGGCTCTGAAACTCCCATGATCATCAAGAAGCCAGTGGCTTTATTTTGGGATGTGTTTATGCCTGCCAGAGGTATCCTTTGATTCCATTGCAAACAGCATTGGGTGGGGTGGGGGTAGGGTTCTCAACATAACCTGGGCTAAGATCTCTCCATTGCCTAGTGCCTTGGCAGTGCCACTTCCATCATCATCCTGAACCTTGTGGCCAATTTTTAAATGCCTAGATTATTTTCTGATGAGCTTTGCCTTATTAAAGAGACACTAGAGCAAAAAGCAGGTTTTGTGTGTGTGTGTGTGGGGAGTGGGGTCTAGATATTCCAGTTCCCTTCACTTTTGGCACTGCAATTCCAATGGCCATTCTGAAACTACTTGCCAATTTTAAGACTCAGGGCTTTATTTTCTGGGGAGTTATGTGTGCCAGGGACAGACGGATCCTTTTATTATGATAGAAGAGTCTTCATGCCAAAGCAATTGACTTTGTCACGAGTTATTTTTCAGGTTCTTTTCTTTTGCTGTTGCCATCATATAGCAGGGAGAAGGTCTCCCCACTTGGCTTTGAACCACTGAATGGAATAAGTGTTTTCTTGCCTGCCCTAATATCATCACCTGCCTCCAGAAATTCTGTAGCACTCCCAGATGTCTAGACCTCTTAGCAACAGTTCACTAAAAGTAGTTTTCCCAAAGGTGCATGTTAAGGGAATTATTCTGCTCGCTATGAGCAGTAAAATGTGCCCTCAAAGAAACAGCTTGTAGGCGGGAAGGTTATTTAAAATATGTAGTGAAATCTGTATAAAATATAGATGCATTGACTGGAGCTGGTTGTCCATGAAACTTTCCCTTTGATTACACAGGAAAAAATAGTTTTGTATTAAACTTTATGAAGCAAAGATTTCACTTGAGAAAATGAAACATTTTTTATCTGTATTTATTTAGTCTTCAGTCTTAAAGCCACAAGTTTTTAAATTCTGGAGTAGTCTCACAGAGAGGGAACTTTTTGATAGTTTCGGCTTAATTTTCTTCAGCTGTTTCTAAGTTACTGAGGATCCCTACTGGATTTTAAAAATAAATATTTTTCTGCACTGACTACAAGTACATTTGGGGTGCACAGTTATCATATCCTCTATTCTGCTTGTCAAAGTCCAGCATCAGCATCCCTGATTCTGAGGAAAACTGACAGTGCTATTGCACTGATTTATGGTATTAGTCCATTGCATTTCATACCATAGCCAGAGTCCATTGTACCCTTCTTAGTTGGATACAATGTATTGAATCCCACCAGCTTCCCCCTTGTTTGATCCTCTTACACACTGCAACCCCTTGTCCCATGGTGCATTGTCCACATTGATCCTTCAGTCCTCCTACCGCAACCATTTTGAGAGTCAAAAGAAATGGTAAAGGAAAGGGAAATGGACAGGATAGGGCTCAACTGAATTACTTCTTTGTGCTAAGCTTTCCTGCAGTGGAGAAAGACTTTATTAGAAGTCTTTTTTCACAGAAGCAAGTTATTGGCTCCAATATAATAAATCATTGTTGTAGTCAGTTTCTGTGTCTACCAGTGTTACCATCCACCTGTAAGGAACAAAACCATCTGTTATATGAGGAGTCCAAGGCAAGAGCTATATTGGACCACCATCCAGGGACTGAAAAGGAGGGAACTTAAAGGAGAATCCAGCTGTATTAAATTCTCAAACAGGTTTTTAAAAGGCATGATTTGCACCTTACCAAGAACAGGGAATATCAAGTCACTTTCATGCAGATTTTATCTGAATTGAGATACTTGCTCAGTTGTCATTTCAGAATACTATAACTGTCTTTCATGTGAATATATCAGGCGATCAAAGCCTACCATCACTACACTGACTTAGGCTGCGTTATTGAGCAACAAATTCCCCACCACCACCACTCTCTCCTGTTTCTGCATTGGAGTCTGAGAGCATTCCATGATTGGCACAAGGGTAAATGCACTGATGTCAATGGGACTCATGTAAATCTGCCCCCCCCCCATATTCCATGGAAGAGAGGCAAAGGGAAGGAGCTGAGAGGGGCTGGAGTACTTGGCAGAGAGATTGTGGAGCTGTCAAAAAGGTGCCGGAGCTTTGGATTCATGCTTATGCACTTGGGTGAAAGACAAAAAAATAATAATAAGAAGAATGCCACAACAATAGCGCACAATGAAGCAGGTTGAGGGTGGGATGTCTGATCAAAACTTCCTGCAACTATTTAAACCGCCACAAATAGAGGCACAGCCAGATCGTGCCAAGCCTCCAGTGTGACCGCAGCCAGAGAGTGTCTTCCCGCCAAAGTTTAGCACTTTCAGGTCTCATTGATGTCAATGAAAGAGAATTAAACGAGTTGTAAAGAGACTGGTAATCAGTGCCATGTTTCGGCATCCAAGATTGGAGGCTCTCATTGCTGAAAGCTCTCAAATGCTAACAGTCTTTCTACTAACTCTGCTGGCAACCACACTGACATAGTTATTCAGCAACACATGGTTTGATGGGTAGGTAAGATTGGGAAGCCTACAGCCACATGGGGGTGGCACATGATAACTGAATGCAAAGGGTAATAATTCAAGGCTTTAGCCAGCAGTAGATTTGCTCAGGCTTTCCTAGCATAGCTTGCCTAGCAAGCCCAGAGCTATCCTGGTTTCCCTGTCCAAGTGTCATGGTTACCAACCATTGATGCTCCCAGATTTCAGCCCATGGACTTTAAAAGTGTCTAACTGAACTGGTCCACTGCTGCCTTTCTGAATGTTCTTGAGGCTAGGTTATATCCAACCAGGTACCAACTCAACTGTCACAGGTCTGATTTCTTGCTTTCAAACTGCTAGGTTGGCAGGAGCTGGAACTAGAGACGGGAGCTCACTCCATCATGCGGCAACTCGGGTCTCGAACTGCTAAACTACTGACCTTCCACATCCTGCAGTTCAGTCTCTCTTAACTGCTGATTCCCAACTTATGTGGGGTTTTTTTTTGTCTTGTGGATCTCATGATTCTGGAAATTTTCTTTCAGTATGTCAAAAGGGCCAGCTAGGGTAAAGAGAGTGTGGAGAAAACCTGTGTCTGCCAGAACTTTCCCCTTGTGGCTGGTTAGCAACAACCTTATATTATAGTGAAGTGGAAAAGTTTTTCTTTAATCACTGCTTACAGGGAGATGCAGAAATATTCTCTTTGATGGCTACTCATGCTAGTTTTACTTCAGTATCCTTATCATAGTGGACCTTCCCAGCTGTGGCAGTCCAAGCTCCACCCCACCCCCTTTGGTTGATTTTCATCTCAGTAGTAACAAGGAACAAAGCATTGTTTTAAAAATTGCAATTTCTGTTTGCATTGTTTGTCAAAATGGCAGATGTGGAGCCTGCTGGTTTCAAGTAAGCTCTGAAGACTGAGAGTTTTCTGTAGAGAACTTTCTGGATTTTTAAAAATAATGTTTAAAATATGATCATTTGAAAAGACATGGGGGAAAAGCCCCTGAATTATTAAAAATGGAATATGTTATTCCTCCAAACTTGGAGAAAATGAAAAATCTCAAACCCTTCTGTTACATTAAACAAAGCATAACAAATCTACTTTTTGCAGGTGGAATGGCTCATTGTAGGCTCATTACGCTGCCTCGGAGAACCAAAAGACTCCAATCTCTGCAGAGTTCTGTCATATGTTGTTCTTTACAGAACAGTACTTCAGGGTTCTAGAAATACTGCGTGCTTCCAAATGCATCACAAGGGCATCGTTATTATGATACAAAGCTCACCTTGTTAAACCTAGTGCTTTATAGGTGTTTACAGC
>NW_015169899.1:67930-104825 GCF_001447785.1 Gekko japonicus | reverse complement strand
CACCTTAGGAAGAGCATAAGAAATCAAAACACTTTGCAAACATTGCCCTACCCCTTGGGAATTCTCCATTTCCTTTTGTCATGAAAACAGGAGGTGTGACTTTAGGCTGCTTCTGGAAATTGACATGGAGCCACGGAACTCTTTGTGTTTTCTGATCACAGCAGAAGCAAAATAATAGAAAGTGCTACTATTCAGGAGTTGAGTTTCAAACTAAAACCATTCTGAGATGGTGGCAGAATGATTCCTTTATGCTTTGAAGTGTGGCAATGATCATGGAATACTGTCTCACTGAAGACAAGATCTTCTCAGCCGTAGTGCCTCAGTTGTTGAACATCACTCACTTCTTGGTTTCACTGTTGTTTCAGGGAGGGAGGAAGCAAGGATGGACCATTGACTCAAAAGACTTGATGGTTCTTGTTCATGATTTGTGGCTTTTTGTTAGTATTTGGTTTTGGGTTCTGGAGGGTTTTTTTAGGGGTGGTTAAATTTTTTAGTTTTTTTCTGGTGCTGTTAGGTGCTTTGTGAGTCTAAGGGACAAAACATGTGATATGGGATTCAAATAAATCACCACAGAGCTGTCATTCTGTGTACTAATAGAATGTGGAGGTGTTAATGTCAGGAGATGCCAAATACGGGGCATGACCTGGAATGCAATTTGCATGGTGGACCCTACAAATTAGTGTGTTTGCCGAAGGGAACTGTGGTATGGATCATGCCAACAGTTGCTGAACTGCAGCATTATTGAGCATCATAAGAAGTGTATCTGGATCAAGATAACAACATCCAAGAATCCAAAACTCCTCTGGGAACTCTGAAGGCATAGTAAAAGAAACCATTTCAGTATTTCAGTCTGGTATGATATAGTATGATCAAATACTATAACTTAGTGCATCTGTACAGCTCATATCTTCAAGAATTCAGAAACCAATAATGTGATCTTAAGCACAGTAACATGTATCTAAATCTATTGAAGTCAATGGGCTTAGAAGGGTATACCTCTGCTTAGGATAGCAAATAAATCCTTCCAATAATTCTCTTTAAGACCACAGAAAATGTTTGGTTCTTATTTAACATAAAGTACATTTGGCCTTTTGTATAGCACTGAAAATATAGAGAAAGGAAGTGCCTCTCTTTTAACCTAAGAATTCACTGTCATTTGATGGTATTAGTTTCTGTTCCCTTTTCAAGTTTGGACAGCATTCTTCAGCAGTGAACTTATGTGCACTTGTCTGTTATTGAGTTTGAAATAGATTTTAAATTAAACGAGACACTAACTACTTGAGATCAATATGCCTCAGAAGGATTTCCTCCCATTGCTATTCTTTATAGTCTTAATTTAATGGAGGCCTTTTGATTCGTAGCATGCCAAGAGAGGGTGTGCTGACTTTAGTCTTTTGTGCTTTTTTTGTAGAAATTAGCATCATGAGACCCACTGATATATTTACCATTTACAAAATAAGAGTGTATAAGCAGATCTCCGAATTGTTAAGACATAACTGATCCATGTTAGGCAAATGTATGCATGGTGTTTGGCTTAGGAACACGTGCCTCATTTAACTAGACCAAAGACCAGCAGTCTGCAAAAATCCCAGCAACCAGAAAGTACCAAGTGGACCACAAATGGCTGGGTAACTTTACTGGGCTCTTTTTGTAGCAAGAACTCCTTTGCATATTAGGCGACAAACCCCTAATGTAGCCAATCCTCCAAGAGCTTACAGTAGCCCCTGTAAGAAGAGCTCTGTAAGCTCTTGGAGGATTGGCTACATTAGAGGTGTGTCGCCTAATATGCAAAGGAGTTCCTGCTACAAAAAGAGCCCATATCTTAGATTATCAAGATGATTTAGTACCTTGATCACTGATGCTATCCACTTGTTAGTTCAGAAGACCTCTCATATTTCTGAAGAGCGTAAGCTTGGTCCTGTCACCTACTTTGGCCTTTGGGAGAAAACACATTGGGGCCAGTCCTGATAGGGTTGCCAACTCCAGATGGGAAATTCCTGGAGATTTGAGGGATGGAGCCTGAAGAGGGTGAGGTTTGAGGAGGGGTGGGACCTCAGACAGGTACACTGCCATAGACTCCACCCTCCAAACCAGTCAGTCTCACATAGGGAACCATTGTTGCCAATCTCCAGGTGAGGGCTGGAGAGCACTCAGTATTACAACTGCTCTGCAGAAGGGAGGGCAGAAGTCAGCTGAAGTCAAAGGGGCAGATAATGGTAGGTTGGTGGCTAGCTGGGAAGGAGATGGGGTTGCCAACTACATGCTGACAAATTCCTGGGGATTTGAGGGGTGGAGCCTGGAGAGGGTGGGGTTTGCAGAGGGGTGGGACCTCAGACAGGTAGAATGCCATAGACTCCACCCTCCAAACCAGCCATTTTGTCCTGGGTAACAATTGCTGCCAATCTCCAGGTGAGGGCTACAGATCACTCACAATTACAACTGCTCTTCAGGTAGCAGAGATCAGTTCCTCTGGAGAAAACAGTGGACTCTGTCATTATACCCTGCTGAGGTCACCACAGCAAATTGACACTGTTTGCCCAAAGCCAGAGCACTCCCCCAGAGCCTCTTTCTAGGTCCCGTTGTATTGCTTTCACAACGGGCTTTACTCCTAGTACTGAATATAAAGAGGCAGTATATGACATTTAGGATAGGTGCTGATTACTTCAGAAAAAAGTTTAGAAGCCTAGTGCCTCAGAAAGAGAAGTCATTTAAGTCTTTTAGTGCTAAACTGACTATTTTGATAATACGCTTCTTGTACAAATAAAGTTTTATTTTGTTTTATGAAAACCTAGAGTTATATGCTATTACAATACAACAGTCTCATCTTCAGGACCACATAGTCCCATGAAGGAGCCTTAGAGCTTGGGCATAGTACCTTGGGAAATATTAATAGGATTGGAATTAAATTCCTGGTGTCAGCGTTACATATCAAGAGAGAGAGAGAAATAAGAAAAGGGGAAATCGTGGAAGTAGTGACAGACTTCACATTCCTGGGATCACAGATCACAGCAGACTGTGACAGCAGCCATGAAATTAAAAGATGCCTGCTCCTTGGGAGGAAAGCGATGGCAAACCTAAACAGCATGATAAAAAGTAGAGACATCATCCTGCCAACAAAAGTCCACATGGTCAAAGCAATGGTATTCCCAGTAGTCATGTATGGCTGCGAGAGTTGGACTATAAGGAAGGCCAAGCGCCGAAGAATAGATTCCTTTGAACTATGGTGCTGGAGGAGACTCTTGAGAGTCCCTTGGACTTCAAGAAGAACAAATCAGTCAATCCTAAAAGAAATCAACCCTGACTGTTCCCTGGAAGGCCAGATAATGAAACTGAAGCTCAAATACTTTGGCCACCAAATGAGAAGGGAGCACTCACTGGAGAAGATCCTGATGCTGGGAAAGATTGAAGGTCAAAGAAGATGGGGACGGCAAAGGATGAGATGGTTAGACAGTGTCATAGATGCAACGAACATGAAATTGAGTGAACTTCAGAGGACAGCAGAAGACAGGAGGGCCTGCCGTGACCTGGTCCATGGGGTCGCAAAGAGTCGGACTCGACTGTGCGACTGAACAACAAAACAACAACAACAAAGATAAGGGGTTGGAAGATTTCCATGTCCACAAGCAGAAGTGCTGAAAGTACTCCCCGTCATTTGATTGCACTACATGAAAGTGATTGTATCCCCACTTGCTTTTCCATGCATGTGAGATATAGAAGAAGGCATTTCTTTTGATACGATTTCAAAACTAAATTACATGAACCATCCGTTGTACATTCCATTGCTACATATGCACAATGACTTGGATCCCATGAACCACCAGTTGAAAGCAATGATGGTCCACAATCTTTTCACCCTCCCCTGAAGCCTTCCAGTCCCAGGAAAGTTTATTCCCATGGTCAAGGAACTTGCGTGTTCTATTAGCCACAATGGTTGTGTGTCTGTGGTGGGGAGGGAGCAAGGAGTGAGGTAATCCTTTTTGCATGGTATATGAACGTAACTCGACTCACAGAAGGGAAAGAAAGTAGCTATTTTGTCCCCTTCTCACTACAGCTGTTGGACCAATGCAGCTACTACTTCATCCATATTCTTCAACTATGGGAATAAAGTTTTCAGGGATTGGAAATGGCTCCAGATAAGAGGTTAGGAAAGATAAAATCATCCTTCTACCTACAGATCTCTTGAATCAGGATCCAATGGATTGTTATTTAGTTAAAATGTAATTATGGCTGCGGTCACACGGAGCATTAGCCACGCTAGAGCGATGGAAGACAGGCAGAGTTTCCGGGCGTGATCTCACCGGTACATCTGGGAAGCGTAGCACTTCTGTGGCTCAACTGAGGCTTCCCGCCGAAAACTCGCAGCAAAAAACTAGTACCTCGGAGGTACTAGTTTCCGGTACCTGCGGGGCAAGGGCAGGCATCTGATCGCATTTCTGGAGGCATCCGGCACCTGCCCATGTCCCCTTGCGAAAAAGGGTTTTTTCCCCACATCTCCGTGGATGCACACAAGTACCCAACGGAGCATGCACAGTCGTGGTGTACACGAAAAAAACCCCATCCAGTTTGCCGCACCGCGTGCTTATTTTTTGCGCGCGGAATTGTCTTGCGATCAGCACCTCTCCCTTCCCACGGAACCTCCATGGTACCTCCACGGTACCTCAACGGGAGGTCTGATCTCTTTACCACGTGGCCCCGGGGCAAACTGCCACGCTTCCCCCCCCGCAGTTTCCTGCCCGTGTAACCGGGGCCTATATTGAATTGCTAGGCATTGCTATAGCCATTGTGTTATTGCTTGCACAACTGGAACTGTGCTGAGTACATTATTGTTTCTGCTCAAGCACTGCAGGAACAGGCCGATTGTGGGCACTGCCAGAGGTGATTGAGATGGCAAAAACCACAATTATGGAATCTGCAATATATAGAAAAGTTTACAAGGTCTTTTAAGTGAAAAAATGAAGGGAAAGTATCAAAAGGATTTTAAAATGCCCAAAGTTGTAGGATAAAGTATTTCTTCAAGTAGCACGTAACTAACATATGGAGTTTGCCAGCTCAGGATTTACTGGCTATATGTGTGCCAATTCTTCTGTTGATTAATTTATCTTTTGTTTCAAAAACTTTGTTTTATTTGTTTTGTTTTGAGAGCCAGTATGGTGTAGTGGTTAAGAGCAGTGGACTCTAATGTGGAGAACTGGGTTTGATTCCCCACTCCTTCACATGCAGCCAACTGGGTGACCTTGGGTCTGTCACAGTTCTCTCAGAACTGTTCTCTCAAGAGCAGTTCTCTCAGAGCTGCTGCTGCTTCTGTTTCAATAGGCAAAGTGATTCTCACTATGATTTCTTTTGTTTGTTTTCCATCCAGTTTGATAAAATGATTCAGGACAATACTAATGTTCATTTTCAAATATATAAGCAAACGGACCCCAGACTGATAGACAATGAAATGCCAAAAAACATTAGCAGTTGTAATGACTTTTTCCCCTTCCAAAGGATTACCTCTGCCAAACTTCAGACAGATGGAAGAAGAGTTCTCTATTTTATAGGGAATTAAAATTTTGGCCAATGATGGCCAAAATGGCAGGTAGAATTATGCAACAGACAGCCACTTACATTTACCACTCCACCACCACCCCAAACTGGCCATGACATCAAGGGGTGTGTGTGGCTTGCATATAGAACTACAAGAGCACAGCCAGAAGCCTTCCTTCCTTGCATGGTTATGCACAGCTGCTATTTATATTTTAAAATTCTACAGTAATCTAATGTAGTTTAATCAGGGTGTTCACTGTACTAGGACTCCTTATGCTAGACAGCCAGGTACCAGAGAACCAAGTGAAACAAAATGAATTTTCTTTTTTATTGGTTTCTCCATTCATTCCTTATTCAAATGATAGCAATGAATGGCTTGTAATCTTTTTCATTATCCTCCAAATGAACATAATGTAATATAATAACCAGCTGTAATATGATTACCATTTGCTGGGGACAAGCACCTTAGAATACTATCTCCCTCAGGTCCTGCTTGCAAGCTTCCTGTGAATATCTGGCTGATCACTAATAGAAACAACTTCTGGACTAGTTGGACATTTGGTGTGATCCAGTGGCAGTTCTTCTGTGCTTTTGACGTGGGTGGCACCTGTCACTTAAATCTATATTGCAGACTGGAGATATCCATATTCAACTCTGATGCATTTTAAGATATCAAAAACACTACATGGAGAGAGTTTCTTCATACAACACATTTCATACTAGAATACTGCTGCAGCTTTTCCTTGAATTAATATTCTTTTGCTAGTCTTCTATACTCTCTACATATGTATTCAGAGCACACATTCAATCCATCAGTTATATTCAGGTAATTATTGGGTAAGAGACATCTATGTTACAGTGGTCATGAGAGAGCAAATAGGTTCCTTTTATGCTATTTCCCTCTGTTGCATGATTTTCACATTGTACTGTTCTTTTGTTCAGTCTCTCACACTTTTTTTTGCTGTTGACAAGAATAAGAATTTAATTGTCTTGTTTGAAAGGTTTGGTGTGAGCCAACCTCAATAGTCTAAATAAAAGAGCTGCATTTTCAGAGCTGTTTGTTCAGTCTCAGGGTCTAATCGTTGCTTTATTTGTGCAAAGAGAGAGCAATATGTTCCTTCCCCTTTCATCCCCTTTCTTTTCTTTGTTTATGCTTTGGCTTGTTCTTAGTCACCCCTCACACTCCCACACACATATTCTGAGTGATGGGTGAGAGAAGCTACAGTCTTCCATTCTGGTTATGCTTTTAAGTTGTTCCTTTCCCACCCTCTGCAAGACCCCCCTAGCAAGCTCCTTACACCAGGAGTGCTCATTTGGAATGTATACAGAGGTGATAAAGAACAAATAAAGTGTGCACAAAGGACAGGGCATGATCCAAGCAAAGATACGCTCTTTTTAACATACACAGGACTAGGAGGTGGTGTCACAAAGAGGTGCAGGTGGAAGATCTCAATTCAGAATGCTCCCCTGTTCTTCCTGCTATGCTGCTTTCCTATTTACGTAGACTGCTTCATAAAAAGGAACACTCTAAGTCAGAATCTACTGCCGGCTGCCTTCTCCTTCTTTCACATCAGGACTTTGCCACCTCATTCCCCTGCAAGTGTGAACCCAGCCTAAATCCAACTAATGTCAGTAAGACAGGTCGGCACACTCTTAAATCTCTCTGGTTTCTTCCACAGAGAGGCTTTGCTCTGGTTTGGCATATAAACCAGTGTGGGATAATTGGGGCATTTGAGCATCTACACAACACTCTCACCTCATCATCCATTTTCTGGGTTTTCACATGCTTTGATCCAAGCTTTCTTAAGCTTAATTTGTTACAATCTTTGATAAAAGGTCACAGTCAAAGCATGTTCGCATGGCATGTGGGTGGAAGGTGTACATTGTTAAGATCCTGCCCACATGGGTACCATTTTCCTTGCCTATAGACCTACTCTTTTTAAAAATGAAAAATGGGGATTCAAAGGAGCTAGTAGATATGGCAATGGATCGCTATAATGTTATTGCTCTGCGGCAATCTAGCCATTGCTGATTTTTGTGGTTGAAAAAAAGAAGCCTGGAAAAGCCCTCTGGTGGCAGGGGTGAAGTATCAGTTGGGGGCTGTGGGTGGGGGGTGGTCAGGCAAGCAAAGTCCAGGGAATACTGTCCTGAATGCCTCTGCATTTGCAATGGCAATGAGAGGTACACAGTTACAGCGTGGAAGCAGTTTCTGTTTGAAATCTCTGGGATTTACATGTGCTTAACTTTGGCTGGTTCATGCCCATAATTAGTAGTAGCTGACAGCATGGATCATTAAAACAGAGAGAAGCTTTGCCACAAAAACATTACAATTTAATTCAGCTATAGGGGCACACTTTCCAGGGAGTAGGCTCCACGGACTACAGTGGGGCTCACTTCTGAGTAAAGGAACATAGGATTGCACTGTATAAGAAAAAGAAGAAAGAGGTGACGTTGAGCCAAGAGCAGGTGGTTCAAGTGGTCAAACCACACTCCCACTGAATGTCCTTAGGAGAGATTACATTGCCAAAGTATTGCTCATATCTAGCATGACTATTATGCAATTACAAGTGGGGCATCCACAAGGACTTGTGGGGACATCTAGTTTTCCCCTTCTCTGCAATTTCCTCTTTCCTATCCTTGTAACCCCCATAGCTTCTCTCCTTTGCCTACTTCTTTAATCCCTTCCCAACCACCAGTCAATCTACCTTTATATCCTTCCCATCTTCATCTTTCCCTTCTTTCCTCCCCCTGAAGTCTCTATGTGAGAAAACTATGGCTACTGATGCTGGTTGCTAGGCCCAGTTGTGGACTGGGGAACCCACAAGGACAAACGGGGGCACTTAACTTTATCCTGCATCACTCTCTCCATACTATTTCTTTTCATCCTTCTGAAAAACCCCATATTCTCACCTTTTTCCTCTTCCTTCTCTTGTTTTCACCCACCAAGTGATCTACCTTTTATCTTTGGCCATATTTATTATTTACATCATACCATCTGTATTTCCACAATGGGGACCCAAAAAAGCTTACATAATTTTCATCTATATAGCCACTGATGGACCTCTGCTCCATATGCTTATCTAATTCCCTTTTGAAGCCGTCCATGCTTGTAGCACCCACCACTTCCTGTGGCAGTGAATTCCATGTGTTAATCACTCTTTGGGTGAAGAAGTACTTCCTTTTATCCGTTCTAACCCGACCGCTCAGCAATTTCATGGAGTGCCCACGGGTTCTTGTATTGTGAGAAAGGGAGAAAAGTACCTCTTTCTTTACCTGCTCTTTCCCATGCATAATCTTATAAACCTCAATCATGTCACCCCTCAGTCGTCGTTTCTCCAAGCTAAAGAGCCCTAAGCGCCTTAACCTTTCCTCATAGGGAAAGTGTTCCAACCCTTTTATCATTCGAGTTGCCCTTTTCTGCACTTTTTCCAAAGCTATAATATCCTTTTTAAGGTGTGGTGCCCAGAACTGCACACAGTATTCCAAATGAGGTCTCACCATTGATTTATATAGGGGCATTATTATATTGGCTGATCTGTTTTCAATACCCTTCCTAATAATCCCCAGCATAGCATTGGCCTTCTTTATTGCAGTCACACACTGTCTCGACATTTTCAGTGAGTTATCTACTACAACTCCAAGATCTCTCTCTTGATCTGTCTCTGCCAGTTCAGACCCCATCAACGTGTATTTATATTTAGGATTTTTGGCTCCAATGTGCATCACCTTGCACTTGGCCACATTGAACCCCATTTGCCATGTTGACGCCCACTTGCCCATCTTTGACAGATCCCTTTGGAGTGCCTCACAATCCTCACTGGTTTTCACCACCCTGAACAACTTCGTATCATCTGCAAATTTAGCCACTTCACTGCTTACTCCCAACTCCAAATCATTAAGGAACAAGTTAAAAAGCAGTGGACCAAGTACTGATCCCTGCGGTACCCCACTGCTTACCTCCCTCCACTGAGAAAATTGTCCATTTATACTCACTCTCTGTTTTCTATTAATTAGCCAGTTTTTGATCCATAAAAGGACTTGTCCTTTTATCCCATGATTTTTGAGCTTACTTAGGAGCCTTTGATGAGGAACTTTATCAAAAGCTTTCTGGAAGTCAAGGTAAACAATATCTATTGGGTCCCCCTTGTCCACATGTTTGTTCACCCTCTCAAAGAACACTAACAGGTTAGTCTTCCCTTACAGAACCCATGCTGACTCTGCCTCAACCTTGTGAGGTTGGTTAGGCTGAGAGTGTGTGACTGGCCAAAGGTCATCCAACAGATTCCATGGCAGAGTGGGGATTTGAACATGGGGCTCCCAAATCCTAGTATAATCACTAAATCACACTGGCTTCCATGGGGTAGTGGCTGTTGAACAGTAGCAAACAGCCAAGCCTGCGTGTGTCATGAAACTAGTGTGGTCCCACGTCGTCCAGTGGTTACTACTGGGCTTGGTGCTGGAAAAGCATCCCTGGAAAAGGCTCTGCCTCTTACCCCCTTGTCTGTTACTAATAGTAATCAAAGCTTCTACTGGCAATCCTGTTGTGGTTGCCCAGCAACAATCATTGGGACATTTGTTTCTCAAAGCTACAGGTACTAATTATTTTGGAGTCTCCCCTTTCCTTCCTTCCTTCCTTCCTTCCTTCCTTCCTTCCTTCCTTCCTTCCTTCCTTCCTTCCTTTTCAGGGTTGTTGTTTTTTTGCAAGCATGGGGATTTCCTCAGATTTGTAGAAAGTTATGTCTTCTGTGTCCATGGCTCAAGAGTTGCTATACCACTCTTCTGGAAGCACTGTGCCTATATGACCTTTCTAGTTTGGTTAGGTTCCTGTTTGGCTAGTGAACAAGATTAGGTTTGTCTGATGGGTCAACAGAAGGAAATGTCTTTGGCCTCAGTACCCTTCGTATGCCTTTTGGGATGTGAGAAAATGTGAAAACTGGGATGTTGGAAGCTATGCACTATTGGCCTGATCCAATGGGGCTCTTCTTATGTTCTTAAGATATTCTACCATCTACATGGTTAACTTGTTTTCATTGGAAGTTTTATATAGTTGAGTGCCGCATGACGGAGTGAGCTCCCGTCTCTGGTTCCAGCTCCTGCCAACCTAGCAGTTCGAAAGCAATAAATTCCAAGTCAATAAATAGGTACCACTTTGGTGGAAAGGTAACAGCATTCCGTGCACATTGGCATTTAGTCATGTCAGCCACATGACCACAGAAATGTCTTCGGACAGTGCTCGCTCTTCGGCTTGGAAACGGAGACGAGCACCACAACCCTAGAGTCGGATTCAACTGGCTTTCGAGGAAGGGAAACCTTTACCTTTACCTTTAATGTATGCTTTACTTACAAGTTGGTTACCACACAAACAGGTCTATGAAGCACCTAATGTGTAGGGATGCTTAAACACCCACCAGTTTGGCTCATGACCTATTTCCTGGTTACCAACACAACACCTTTGCCCCCCAAGCTGGAAAAAAGAGACAGAGAACATGTTGGGATACTAATGGGCCACTTTATTAACTTAAGAACACAAACGGCAAGGGCAAAACAGGTTGTGGCCTGGTTGAGGCCAGGGGACTCCAGAACCCCTCCCTTGCCATGAGAACTAGGACAAGCCACCCAGCCCCGGACGGTAGCCGAAGGAATATGGCTCATGTCCGGTCAGCCTGGCAATTGGATAATTGCTGAGAAATCCATCCCCCGGACCGCAAGGCTCAAAGGGAGGAGAATCCCGTGCAATCCCACCGGCAGTCTGCTTTCCCTGCCCTGGGTTGCAGGGCCCAAGGACTGTATTGACCAGACCCCTATGTCCTCAGAGGGGTTATCAGCCGGTGCTCACCGTGCCACAATCTGTATCTAAATAACTCCTGCCAACCAAAGTGACCAACCTATTTATACCCAGCCACACGTAAGCCAATTTCCAAACCTCAGCAGCAGTACAAGGTAGGCGAAAACACCCCCTCCCCGGGCCAATTTGGGAGGGGGTGAAAAATTCCTACCTGGCCTCCAAAAAGACAACCAGCCGAAGCCTGAACTGCCAGAAGGGCGGAAGGGTGGGCTGAGCATGC
This sequence comes from Gekko japonicus, assembly GCF_001447785.1. NCBI lineage: Eukaryota > Metazoa > Chordata > Lepidosauria > Squamata > Gekkonidae > Gekko > Gekko japonicus. The sequence continues at coordinate 93,234 of NW_015169899.1, read as the reverse complement.
GGGCAAAGACTGAAGGCGGGGAGCAGGGGCCGGCGAAAGAAACCTCTGGCCCCGCCCCCCTTTGCCTGGATGCAGCTTTTGCCCTGTCATTCTGCCTCCTCCATGCAGGGAGGCAAAGACGCCCCCCCCCAGCAGCATGGCCACAAGGACTGGTGGCCGGAAAGCTAAGTTTCCTTTATAACTCCTCAACAGAAGGGGGTAGAGAATTACTTTCCCCTCCCCAAAAAAATGAAAGCTGGAACTTCAGGGACTGTGGCATTACTCCAGTAAATCTTTAGATCACAACAGCACAATTGCTGATTTTTTAAAAAAGAAGAAGCCTTCAGGTGGCAAAGCAAGCAAAAATGCAAGACGAAATGGTGTCTAATAATGAAATCTGGGAGAACTGGGTTTGATTCCCCACTCCTCCACTCACAGCTGCTGGATGACCTTGGGCAAGCCATAGTTCTGTCAGAGAGGTCCTTGAAAGGGCAGTTCTTGAAAAGAGCTCTCTCAGCCCCTCAGTTGCATAACATTAAGACTGAGCGTCTGTTTCCCTTCCTGTTTCAGGTGAAGACTGTGAGTGCCCAGAGGCTCTTTTATCAGGGAGGGGAAACTTGGGAACACCTCTGCCAGATGTAGAGCTTGAAGAACTTTTTCTTCCAGTTTCAGGTACTGAAGTTTTGGCATGGCCAGAAGCTGAAACTCTTGTCCCTTGGCTTTAGCCACAGGCCCACAGTCTGTGGCTTTGAGTGCACTAGACCACTTGGATCCTAGGTCAGCTCTGGAGTTGTACTGAGTTTTCTATTTTGTTGCTAGCTGTTCTTAAATGTAATTGTGGTGAGGTTTTTATGCTGCTTTGGGACAGAGCGGGGAGGAAACTAGAATATAAATGAAATATTTAAATAGATCAAACCACTACCACAAGGGCTATGCACAGCGTGTGGCTATAAGAACTGGGCACTGTGAAATTTAGAGGTTGTATTGCATGAAGCAGTCCTCATCTAAAAGGTTAAGACTATACAAGGGGACGCTAATGACACACATTATTTCATCTAGCAGAAAATATATGCATCAATACGCAAACAAGCAATGTGGGATTTGGAAGCCCAGTGTCACAGACAGCAAGTGAAATAATTTAATTACTAATTACAGTTCATCAAAGGCTTCTAATTTTTGCTGCCTGTCTCTCTACCAACACTTAACCAGTCCTTTAATTGTAGTCTCTGAAGAAAAAAAAAGTCTAATTATTACTCACTTCTTAAGCTGCTAATTAAACTATATTAATAAAGACAGATGTTTAATATGCACCCTTTGAGAAGAACATATTGAAATGGTAAGATGAGCAAAAGTTCAGGCTAGCATGACTCACATAAAGGAGAGCACTGCATATGGCTTGCCCATGTTTTGAGTCTGTAAATAAACAAGGTGATATCCAATCATTATGCATTATATTCTGTGAACAGGGTGTTGTTGTTTCTTTTGTTTAAAAATGGTGTTAAATTTGGAAATACTAAATTCTATGAAACATTATTGAAATGGAGACCAGCAGCCAAAGATTTAACTGAATAGTTCAAATCAATATAAGAAATTCAACCAGAATCTGGTACTTTCTGCACTCGGATCTCTTTCCTCGTTTTATCAGAGTTCAACTCATGACATAATACCTTGCATTTATCCCTGGTTATAACAGCATCCATTTATCCTGGGACAAGTGTGGGGCTAAACTGGGGTGACCTCAATGTAATGTGGAAACAAAAAATACTCCAAGATAATTACAGGGGTGAACTTGAGTGTAGTGGAGAATGTAAGTTCGGGGACAGGGCTGAACCAGGATTTAAGGTCTAGTGTGGAATCACCCTCTGTTTCTCATGCTTTGTTGCTCGTATGGTTCCCTAGGCCATATCCCGACATCCCTTCAATAGTATAGCTCCCTTGCATATTTATTATTATTCAGATGATGCCTATGTATACACAGAGGCTTTTTGTATATCTTCCACTCAGTTTGTAGGGTTTGGGAACAGGGACATGGCCACAATTATGTGCCTTTGTACACCAGTTAAAACATTAGGTATATGGCTATAATAATTCCTAGGTGAAATTCGACCACCCCAATTCCCATATAATTCTGGTAGAATGTTGTGGTTCTGGTACTTCTAAAGGATCTACACATTCTTTTGACCATTCAAAAATCTATAGGGGTTTTGAAAAATGAATTTATAATTCTCACTATGTTCTAATGATAGCAGTATTCCTGTAACATTCAACCTTGTATCAAATATATGCATATATATTTGCATATATATATATCAGCCAACTGTTTATGAAGTTAACAAAACCCATGTTGCAGAACAACTGTGAGTAGACCAAAAAAGACCCTGGGTTTTTTATTATTAGCTGAGTAATATTAGCTGAGCAAATGCATACATGGAACTGACAAACATTCAAATTAGAACTCAGACTTTCTATAGAAATTTACTATTCAAGGTTGGAATACAGGATAAAAAAATGCAATCTTGTCCATTGAATTCCTTCTTATGGATGGTTTGTGCTTTGATTTTCCTTCACACTCCCCACCACCACATCAAGTGGCAATTATCAGGGGATGAAACTGTCCCAAGTGATTGAATGTTCTAGGGGGATAGTGGCACATGGTATGTGCAGATGAGGGTGAGCATGTGACCATGAAAATCCTCCTGCTCTGGGGAATTTTATTAAGAAATCAGTCTGCACATTACATGAATGCTAGCTTCTTTTTCTTTCTCATTCACAGAACGAGTTACTTTAAATCACAAACATTTTAGGTTATTACCGCACAACTTGCAGAAACCTTTGGTGTTCATTAGAGTTTCATTATAGTAAAGAGATGAAATTGCCTTCTGTCAAAAGAATTTACCATTTACTTTAGCTCTGGGCTGCAGGAAGCTAATTGTTACTGAATCACAGAAGACAATGCCTGCCCTTATTCATTCTGAAGGTCCATTGATTTTGCGGAAAATTTTACTCATTAATAATGGAGCACAACTTTGTATCCTTCATCATTTTAAAATATAACCTGTTGATGACAACCTCATCAGTAATTTTGTTACAGGCTTTCATGGGATGTATTGTGTGCTGGGGGATGTTTACTTTCAGGAAGATGCTTGCATATTATAATCTCTTTAAATTGATGAAAGGTCACAACTGCAAAGACTAGGAATAACAGGTAAACCAGGAAGTATTAAAAATGCATCATGACTCTCAGAATAAAAGGCCACAAATAAGCTGTATGGAAAATAATCACAAAATCATCATCCCTCTGTTGTGGTCTGGTAAAGTGCATTGCTATGAAAAGCATGGCATGCAAATAATGAAAAAATCTAACATGTGCCATTTACTGTGCTTTTTTATAGATTGCAAAAGAATAATCACTAGTTTGTAAATAGCAATTACAAGGCAGGCTGGCTGCACCAAGGAGAAATTGATTTTTAAAAAATAGTTTATGACCAATAGTCTACCTCAGATAAAAATTTCAGAACAAGGAACCATGTAATGTAAAATACACTAATATTGTTCTGTGATTAACTGCTACACAAATACACCATTAGTGGTGCTTCTCAGTAAAAGTTGTGCCCTATAATCTCAAAAGTTTAACTGCAGATGTCTGCAAATTCCACCACAAGCCGTTTACACAACTTACTTGGTTGCTGTCCCCAAATTCATCCATACCTTTGCTTGTTTCACATCCCTTAATTAACATGGCTTGACATGACAGTCATTTCATTCCTCATATGCTATCACATAGGGCTGTTTTTCACAAACAGCAGATGAAATGGCAACCTGTTAACTTTACAGTATCATTTCAGACTGCAGAAGGTCTCCCTCCATTAAACAACAACAAATAGTCACACACTTTGAAATGTTGTCTGTCAAGGAGAAGGCTAGTCTAGAACCATTCTCCCTAACATCTAGTACAGAATTCTTGCCTATTTCTTTCCTCCTTTCCTTGATGTGTATGAACAGGAATGCATTCAAGCAGCATACCAAGGCAGTCCAGGGAATGAGAGGTCTGTGACTTCCTGCCATACCCGTTTCCATTCGTCACCACCCATTACTGTAAAACATGCATACTCTAGAGCAGCAGTTCCCAACCTTTTGGTTACAGTGACCCACAAATCCAAATTTGTTGTTGAAGGCTTTCACAGCTGGAGTTCATTAGTTGTTGTAGATTTCTCAGCTGTATGGCCATGGTCTTGGCATTGAAGTACCTGATGTTTCACCAGCAGCTGTGACTGACATCCTCAGAGGTATACAACAGAAAGATGGAGTACTCTCTGTGTCAATGACCATGGTCATACAGCCCAGAAAATCTACAAGAACTAAATCCCAATTTACTTGGAATGGTGACCCATCTTAGGCTACCCCAATGGTATGGGGTGTTGGAAAAGGCAATGTCTGGTATACAAAAAAAAGAGAGAGAGAAGAAGTCCCTGAAGGGGGCAGCAAGAAGACAATTAGACAGGATAGTGAGGTCAGCACCTTCTCTCCTGTGAAGTGTCATTCCTTGTCTGTCTCCAGATTGCTACTCTCAGGGCAATTTCCCCCTTCTTCTTGGAAGTGCCACTCTCAGTCTTACCCTCTCTCTCAGCTAGAGATGTAGTTAGGAACCTATCTCTCTTTCTCCTCTTCACTATCAAGTATGTTAATTCCTAAATAAAATTTATCTACTCTTTTATCAGGTTGTGTGCCATTGCTGTGTTAATTACTCTGCCAACATTGGGTGATCTAGGCAAACTATGATCTTGGCACCCATCTAGTTCAACATTCCATTTGCTAAAGTGGCTAACTAGATTGGTTGTGTTTTTTTTGAGAAACACAATGGGCACAGCTAGGGATGGGCATGAACTAAAAAAGATGGTGTTTGTGGTGTGTACCATTTGCAAACCACAGACCATCATGAACATTTAGGGGCCAAATGAATCGGCTTGGTTTATGAGGTTCATGACCTGGTAGAATGCCCCCCCCCAGCATGCTAGAGGCTGACCCTCCTCTACCTGCCCTCCATGTTTGGTGAGGATAGGATTTCCAGGGACCAAGTAACAGCTCCTCAAAGAAGGTGCACCCAGAAAAGTGCTTTCTGGGGAAAGGACCCCATAAATACAATCCTCACAAAACGTGGAGGGCAGGTAGAGAGTCAGCCAGAAATCCCCTGTGAGTTCAGTGTCTCTAGCTTGCACAGGATCCATTCTATAAACTCCTGAACCTGTGCCTGTCAAAATGACCACTGCAGTTCTCCACTTCTTGCTCAGCCATGCCACCGCCAAGGAGAACTGTTTGAAACATGCCTCATCAGAAGAAGAGTTCCTTCCACTGGTCAGTCTGGTGGAGAAGTTCTTGGTCTCAGCTGCAGGGAGTTTCCCAACATACCTCAGCCTGTCAGAATCTAAAGTCAGAGTCAAGATTGAGTCCAGAAGGTCAGTTACCAGAGAGCACAGTTCAGAGCATGGTCCAGAAAACAAGGTCTGGCAGTCCAAGGTCATATACAGGAGCAGGCAGGTCCAATATGCAGGTTCAAAACCAGTCCAAAGGTCACTGGAGTGGAGCACAATCAGGAACTGATGTCATAGAATCCACCAGGTAGTGACTTGTTGCTTCCACATCGAGTAGTTTTCCTTGACTGGCTTTTATAGGCATTTGTTGCAAGGTCTTACTTACAGCCACCTGCTTGGGAATAACCCTGCAGCTATTCATCATCAGCAAGCTGTGGGCATCGGGCCAGGAGATGTGCACTTTGTCTTCTCTCGTGGAGTTCCATTCTAAGTCTTTGTCTCTGGTGCTCAAAGGGTGTGGTTGAAACTGGAGGGATGGTAACAAACACCTGGTTTTCATCTGTTGGAACCCGATGGAAGGTGCTGGTGGCTCTGCATCAGCTGTTAGCTGTGAACTCTGACAAGCCTGCAGTTCATCTTCTTGCTTGCTGGCTTCTGCTGTTTCAGAGCTCATCCTGAGGAGTCCTTCTCTCATGACTGACCCATGACAGAGCCTTTCCATTCACGTGCTCCAGTGAAAAAGAGGGTTTAATTCTATTTTTCTGCCCCCAAAGAAATGGGGGTGCCTTCACTGGCTGATCCTCCCCCAGTTGCTCCAACAATCTCCAAAGCAGAGAAAGCCAGTCCCGGGGAGCAAGGAAAGACCCTGGCCCAGTTTGCCCAGGTGCTACAGGGCAGGGTATACTCACAGGTCAAGAGCAGGAGCCCCCAGACTCCCAAGCTCAGCAAGCCAGGCTCGTGCCATGGCAGGTCCATGTCTCCTCTACCCCGAGTGGAGGCTGCTCCTTGCCAGGCACCTGTAAAAATAACTGTAGCTCCCGTCTCCCCACTACTGCTTGCCTAATGGGTGCATTTGGGAATGCATTTGGGATCGGGGCACAATTACAGGCATGCAGCAGCACTTTTACTGGCCAGAAAGGCAGGAAGGAAGCTGGGGTCTTTTCTCACTCCCCAGGACTGGCTTCTCTGCTTTGCAGATTGTTTGAGTGGGGGGAGCAGCTAGCAAAGGCTCCCCTCTTTCATTTTCTTTGGGGAGGGGAGAAATAGAATTGAACCCTCATTTTTGCTGAAGCAGGTGAATGAAGGGCAGGGATGGGTAGGAAAAGTCCCTGCGGCTGAGATTGGGAACTTGTCCGCCAGACTGGCCAGGGGAAGGAACTGTTTTTCCAAGGAGGTGCATTTCAAACAGTGCTCTTCTTCCCCCCCCCCCCAATACCCTTGGTGGCAGCACAGCTAAGGAAGAAGTGGAGAACCACAGCACTCATTTTTTTCTCCTTAACTTTACTTAAAAAATAGTTTTCAACATAAATACAATGCACCCAGAAGCATTATTAGGAGACTTCCAAATGCTGTTCCAGTCCTTTGTCAAAATACGATTATCACATTCCATTTGCCAAACCACTGTGTTTTTGTTTTTATTGAGAGTCAATGTAGAAACCAAGATTTTATAAATTTTTGAGATGAGGCCTTTATTATTATGAGGACACTTAGCTAGTAACTGTTCGAAGTCATTGAGAGGTTTCTCAAACACTTGTAGTTGCCTGGATTCTTGGAGGAGGTGTAAAATCTGAAGATATCTGAGCCAGGGAATTTTTTCAACAGTTTTTGCTTCTAGTTTCGCTTTAGTCAATGGGTTCCCTTTCTTTGTTAGATCTATTAGACATGAGATTCCCGCTTTCCTCCAACCTGCAGATGACTGTCCTTGTCTTCCAGGTGTAAACCATTCCTGATTAAGGAACGAAGAGGTTTGTGAGTGAGGAGGTAGAAGGAGTTTCCTATAGTAGTCCCAAACTGCACATCACTCATTTTGACAGAAGAAGGTTCAGGAGTGTATAGAATGGTTCCTGTTCAAGCTAGAGTCACCAAACTTGGAGAGCATGTAGAGGAGCAGCCAGGGGGAGGTCCACTGTGAGTCTGGTGTCTTTAGTTTGTACAGGATCTGTTCTATACACTCCTGAATCTCCTGAATCTGTGCTTGTCAAAATGACCAAGGTTTGGGAGTGTATTAATGGATCCTGTGCAAGCTAGAGACATCAAAGTCACAGGGGATCTCCCCTGGATGCTCCTTTACATGCTGTCCAAGTTCCGCCCCCCCCCCCATTGCTTTGAAGTTCTGTAAACATTTAGATTGAGTGGAGCAGTCTGTCTGGAAATGTATCCGCTCACAAACCAGCATAAATCTCCGTGAATAGCTTGAAAGATTGTGGAAAGTTCATGCCAGTTGACCTGCCATGAACTTGACTTTGCAAACTATAAACCAGCTAAAACTCATCATGAAATTTAGTTCATGAGTTGGTTCATGCCCATCCCTAGGTGAAGCTGCCCCACTATGAACCCCAAGCAAGTGGCATTCTGACATACACAGCCTCTGCATGTGAAAGTTACAGTCCAGCCTTTGATCACCCTCTCCTTCTCCATTAATCCCTCTAATCCCCACTAAGATTATAAGAAACACACTCTATTAACCATCAGGGTTAGGTTTTACAGAGATTTAACGTAGATATATGTTTCTTTACATCTGACAAATCAGAGGATTATTGCAAAATTACTGTTGTCTTTTACAACCAATTATGCTTTTTGAATATTGTTTTCTTTATGATGTCAGTCCATGTATAAAATATCATGTATTTCCTGAATATGTTCAGAATATGTTCAAGAAGAAGAAGAAGAAGAAGAAGAAGAAGAAGAAGAAGAAGAAGAAGAAGAAGAAGAAGAAGAAGAAGAAGAAGAAGAAGAAGAAGAAGAAGAAAGTTGTCAATTTTTGATGAGTTATTTGGTCTAATTGTTTTCCTGTTAATTGAAGCATATTTCCTGAATATGCTGAGAAGAAAGTAGTCAGTTTTGGATGGACTATTTGGTCCAACTGTTTTCTTGTTAATTGAAATAAAACATAGATCTTCGTCCTCATTTGACTTCATTTTTGACATGGAATCTAATATGTACTTTTGTTCATGATGAATTTTGGCTGGTTCATGGTTTATGAACTGCAGCCCAGCCACAAACCTCCACAACTTTTAAGGTGGTTCATGGGGAGGTTCCTCCGCATGAAAGCTGCCAAAACATCTCCTCCAAAAGCCACCAGCTGAGCCTGCTCGCATGGCTTAGCGGTTTAAAGGTGCTTTCTTGGGCAGTGCTGGCTACCCATGGCAGCCTGCTCCCATGACTCAGCTGCTTAGAACCCTAAACAACTGAGCCACAGGAACAGCCTTCCCCCGCAGCTCAGCTGCTTCAGGCACAAACTTCATGAATCCAGTTCAGTTTGTATACATGCTGACTGGATTCATGGGGTTCATGGTTTACCCACAAACCATGAACCGAACCACATTATTGTGGTTTGTGTCCATTCCTATGTGTAACTTTACCAAGCAGAGCAGGAGAACCAAATGGGGATATCCTCATTTATTTTTGTTACCCTAACAAATCAAGGAATTTTGTCGTTTTTCTGGTTCAGACTTTAATTTATTTCCTAAGAAGCATACATCCCTAAACTCAAACAACAGTCTTTCCTGATACCAACTATCTGAGAACTTTACCTGGAGATACAAGAGACTAAACATGGGTCTTCTCAATTTTCTATACCACTGAGGCATAGTCTTTCAGCATCATCCAAGAATTACCAGCCCTGTACCAAATAAAACAGACCCTTCTAGAGGGCTTACAATTACACATGGTATGATGGGAAGAGAAATCAAAGGAAAAGTTATCTCATGCCTCATGGAAGAGCAAGGCTTGTAATGGTTAAAATGTGTTCTGTTTGTGTTATGTGGTGTTTTCTTACTGACCCGTTCAGCAAATAAATGTGTACCTACAACTGTCTTTAAGGCTGAACTTGTCCAGTACCAAAACAACATGATACAAAGATAATTGTCTTATAAAATCTTCCTAGTTGTTTTGGAACATAACAGAAGAAACCCTTTTAATGAAGTAAAATGATCACAAATCCTTGAAAACAAACTCTATTGCTGCAGGCCAAGTGCATGCAGAACCTCTGCTGAAATTTTTAAAATAATTAAAAATAGCTTGTACAGATCCTGCATTTGGGCTGGATCCAGACTAAACTTTGTGCTCATGCAAAGCACTTCTGCCAGTGGAACACAACTTTCCTGCCTCTTCCTTCTTGCTGCAGCCCACTGATCTCCCTGAAATGCTTCTCCTGGGCAACAGGGTACCATTAGGAACAGCATGGAGCAAATCAGGGGATTGCAGAAGAAAGGGGTAACTGGTGGAAATCACCCCTCACCTTCTTTTAGTGAAAAAATTTAGACTGGATCCAACCCTTTGTAAATAAATTGCACTCATTTCATTTTTCTTCCTGGATGAGGCATACTGGCAAACTTTAAAGAGTGACATGTGCTTCATGTTGTCCTAACTGTTCAGTATTTCAGAGCCTTACATTCTTTTCTTCCTTTGAACAGTTTTATTTGCTAGGTTATAGTTGCCACGATGGATGGCTGCCATCTCTTAGAATGCTTTGTGTTTGGCTGAGTCTATAAAGTAGGTTGTAGTAAGTACTTTAGCACAAGAAGCCTTTGGCATTGCCTTAATCATGGTTTCTTTTCAGACATTACATTCAAAGGCCACTGATTTCTTTCACGTGATCCTGAAATAAAATCTCGTAGCACAGATCTTCAGTCAGTGCCAAAACAAAGGTCGTAACTCTTCATGCTAGTGCCTGTGCAATTTCCTGACTATGATGTGGATTAGTTTTGTAGCCTGTGAGATTTATTGTGAAAATCTCAGGGTAATTCTTTTTCATTGAGTCAGAGATAGGAGTATCCTAACAGGCATTTGGATGGATTTTGTGCCCCCATTGTGAAGCCCTTATCATTATGATTTGACTGAATGAAAAGTACTCCTCAAAGCCTAGACAAGAACATGTTCTTTTCCACAGAAAGACTTTTCAATTGCACTGAATATAGAGGCATATGGCCTGTCAATTTTTTTCTCCTTAAGAACCCTACCTATGACATTGTTAGTATTCAGCGGAAGCAGATACAATGCAGTGTTCAAATGTAGGAGAGACTCCAATTCAAATTCTCTCTCAATCTTAAAGGTCACTGAGTTACCAGAGCAAATCAATGTATGTCAGCATGACCTACCCTACAGTATTGTTGTATGGATGAGTGATGATGCAGCTAAAATTGGGAATCAGGGAGTTTGGAGCATGAGTTCTCACACTTAGGAACTTTCAAGCTAATTATGACTTGAACGCAAACATTTTTGAAGCTTGTGTTCAGCTCATAATTATCATAATGAGTTGTTCTTGCCACTGCTGCCCTGCTTCCCCCTGGGTAAAGTAGTTTCCAAGACTCTGAGAGTTCTTATTAAAGACATGGAACCCTAGAGTTGGAGATGCAATCCCAACAATGTTCTAGGGTCATTTCAAAGGTACAGCTGCACACTTCTTCCTCATAACAGTTATGGTTGTGGAAACAGAGGAAGGGGTAGCAGGGTAAAGTCTTTTAGAGTTTAGGAAGACCACTGGGAGTAGGACAAGATCTGGTCCAAGTATCAAGTAATGTAGACTGGGGACGCGGATATGAAATTAGTTTATTTTAAGCAAACCCCTTCCAAACTGAGTCCAGTGAAGCTCACTAAAGATAGAAGAAACTACTTGTAACTTTTCTGAATATTGGAGAGAACACTGAAACTCTTATTAATAATTGAGTCTGATCAGGATGTACTAGCTGGAGAGTTAAAACCTCTGCTCCCTCCAGAACGATTGTTCTTGTTTGCTCTTGCCTGCTGCAGTGGTGGATAGCCAGTTCCAGCTCCACCCTCTCACTGATTTTCAAACATTTATGTCCATGCCACTAATTTCGCTCTCTCTCTTTTCTTGCATCACCATTCAGTTATTATGCTATATCACCCTTTCTCCCTTTCAAATTTGTATCTGATTTATGGTTGCCACCTTCCAGGTGGGGCCTGGAGATCTCCCGCTTTTACAACTGATTTCCAGCTGACAGAGATCAGCTCCCCTGGAGAAAATGGCTGCTTTGAAGGGTGGACTCTATGGCATGGTGCCATGCTGAGGCCCCTCCCTTCACCAAACCCCACCCTCTCCTGGCTCCCCAAAGTCTCCAAGTATTTTTCAACCCAGACCTGGCAACCCTAATCTGATTTAACATTTGGTTCGCCTTCTTCCTCTCTGACTGTGCTCTCATTTGCTCCTTGATGACTTAAATTCATATTAAAAACCTCACTGATCCAGTTGCTTCCACCTCCTCTCCCTTAGACCTGTAGTTTTAGGCTGATTCTCTCCACCTTTGAACCCTTTTAATCTGGCTTCTGCCCTCTGCACTCCACTGAAATAGGCCTTACTAAGATCATAGATGATCTTCTGTGGTCCAAAGGTCTTTGTCCTCTGAGACTCTAATGTCTTTGATCCTCTCCTGTTTGTCTTCCTCCATATCTTAGGATTCTGCTACTCCCTTTTGAGATACTCCCTTTTGAGATACACTACGCCATTCCCCACTCCTCCACTTGCACCTGGCTGGATGACCTTGGGCAAGCCATAGTTATGATAAGAGCTATTCTTGAAAAAGAGCAGTTTCTGTCAGAGCTCTCTCAGCCCCACCTACCTCACAGGGTGTCTGTTGTGGGGAGGGGAAGGGAAAGTAGTTTTAAGCCGCTCTGAGACACCTTCGGGTAGTGAAGAGCGGGGTATAAATCCAATCTCTTCTCTTCTTCTTCTTCTTCACCTGTTACATTGCTCTTTTGCTTTTCTACTTGGGGAAATTCCTTCTTAGCTTTCCCTCTCAAAACTCAGCATTTTGGGGTGATATTTCCTCAATCTGAATTTCCATTTGACCCAATTATGTGGACATCCATGTGCCCCCACTCATTCTGCCTTCCCCTGCCATTTCCCCTATTATCTATTATAAGCCCCTGGGGTAGTTACCTATCTGTTTTTACTTATCACACTTTATAAGATACACTCTTCACTTGATGATGCTGTATAAAAATAATAAAATAAATAATAATAAAACAATAAAATTTTAATGGGGTAGATTCAGTCAACCATTCTCCAAGAAGCCTTTATCTAGCCTAAGGAGACTTACTCTAACTTATGTGGCTCTACCTCCAGTGGAAGAGCCACTTAAATTGGAGGAAGGCTTTAAACTTTGCTCCATGGAGTGGTAGGATAGGGGTAAGATCCACCCCAATGACATCATTGTTGTGGTCTAGAAGCCTGAATAATGTTCATATGATAGAGAAGACAAACACATCTAGGACTTTTGAGAACCACCATAGACCTACAGAAATTCCCTTTGGTCCTATCTTCCTATAGTAAAAATGAGCAGAGGAAACAGACATAAGGAACTCACAAGTCCTTAACAGAATAAAAACTTCTCTACATATTCAAAAATATCCACTTTAAACCTCTGCAACACTGGAAAACATAGCAAGGTTCTTTTTCTGCAGGAGAACACTCGCTGTGGTTCCAAGTCAAGAAAAGTGTTAAGATTAGTGATTATAGATTCAGGGGGGGGGGCAGGGTCAGCTGTTGCTGAAGTCCCATGATTACAGTTGTCTTATTAGGTTACAGCATGAGGACAAGCCAAGGTCAGAGGGCTTCTTCAGGCTCCCTAAGCAACCCAGACCTGGGGAATTTTCATCCCCAGTCCCCTCTTTCAGTGGCCCCAGGGACATCTCAGCCTTTCATTTGGTTTTTTATCAAAGAAACTTTAAGATATTCAAGTTAGAGTGACTAAGCAAGTATTTCATTTTTTTAAAAGTTGTGGATGTGTCTGTTAAGCATCAAGGTATCTGATACTGCATGTGTATTTCCCAAAGCTGCAGTTATACAGTCAAATATCTATGTGAAAATGCAATTGATTATCACAGGATTCACTCATTAGCAAATACAGAGCATGTGAAGTACTTAAAATGATTGAAATCAAAAGCTTATGTAATTCTTTAACATTGTTTCCATACAAAGAAAACTTCTTTGCTTCAGCATGTCACTCAGTTATTCTTAGGTATTTTCAGAATTATAGAATCTGAAAATCTGATGTCCATTTGACTTTGGGGCTTCCCAGAGTTTGATAAGAAATAGAAATGGTTTTTAAATTGAACTTTTCAGTTCACTGAAACTTTATAGAATAGAAATGGGTTAAAACCTATGGTTCCCAAATGTTTGTGAAAGGTCAGAAACAGGACAACACTTAATTTTTAATTATGTAATAAAATTATTAGTTGATTAAGGCATTTCAATATATGCAACATTCTCTTTTTCATCAGTATAGGTGAGGTATAGAATGACAGCATATTTGCTTTCATATAATTGGCTCCTCCTAACTTTATTTTTGCTTCATTGTGGTCCACTGCAAGCCATGTAAAATCTAAGTGAACGTTTCTGCTTCTCTACTCATTTACTTAATTTCGATACCTGTGTTACTGGAGAACCTAACACAGAGGTCTGCAACCTATGCCAATAGACTCAAATAGGGCTCAGTATTGAAACCATTGTAGCTCTTTAAAAAAGAAAAGAAAATCTTCATGTTCAGGTATATTGGAGAGGTAGGTGGGATGTCAGAATAACCAGATGGTGAAAAGAATGGCAGGCAAAGATTTTTTTGGGGGACAAAAGTGTTCTTAGAGTGTATCTTAGAGATACTATTTGTTGTTGTTTAGTCGCACAGTCGAGTCCGACTCTTCGCAACCCCATGGACAAGATCTCGCCAGGCCCTCCTGTTTTCCGCCGTCCTCTGAAGTTTGCTCAATTTCATGTTCGTTACATCTATGACACTGTCTAACCATCTCATCCTTTGCCGTCCCCATCTTCTTTGATTTTCAATCTTTCCCAGCATCAGGGTCTTCTCCAGTGAGTGCTCCCTTCTCATTTCGTGGCCAAAGTATTTGAGCTTCAGTTTCATTATCTGGCCTTCTATACAGAAAGGGAAATGATGGAGCTGAACTACTGCTAGTAATCCAAGTACGAACCAAAGAGCCAGGCAGAACCCGATGGATATAATCCCAAACCAAAGGGATCACACACCTATAGATTGCAAGGAAGTAGCAATTGGTTTCTGGTACATTTCTTTGCTGAGCCCAAGTGTAGAAAAGTAAAGGACAGAAGGGGAAAAGTCAACTTTTAATTGCTAAATTGAGTAGATTTTTAGATTTTAATTCTGCTCTCCACAAAATCGAAAAGTTACAATTTCATAGCTGAGGAACTTACAGCAAGCTAAACAAAGCTGCCATTGGTAAAACAGCTGTATTTTTGTTAGTCTTGCCCTGACAAGCAGAGAGGCTAAACTCCTGACGTTCAAGCACACAGTACAAGATGAAGCATTAAATAAAGAAGGGCTGTTTGAGAAAACCAAGCAGATGTGAAAGCTGTTTCTGGCTCTTGGGTTCTTCAGAATCTAACAGGATTCACAGGGTTCTTATATAACCCAGATCATGAAATACCATTGTCAGCTTTCTAGTCAAAAGTGCTGTCGATCTTTACTTTGGCTTCTAACTTCTTCAAAGAAAAGAAATCTCTAAGGGTTAGGACATGTTATTTAAAAATTGAAAAGTCACAGACCTGCTGAAAGTTACATCAGTCTTGACCTGATAGTACAAGTTAGTATATTGAAAATAGCAGTCAGTCTAAAACAGGAACCTCTTTAAACTGTATCTCTATAGCTCATTTAATGCAAATATTTAAGATGAGTGAAATGCATTGTTATGAGAGGTGTGTAGACGAAGGGCTTGGATACTGTGCATCCCTGTGTGTTCTGCATAACAGGATGCATTGCAGGATTTCTTACAGCCTGCAGAATGTTAGGGGTAAAGAGCAGATTCTGCTGTTATAAAGTGACCCTACAGGCCAAAATATGACTAGGTTTTCTGAATCCAAATTGTTTCACCAGCTATCACACATCAGTTGCAGGCAGTGTTCCCTCTAAGCTGAATTAGTGTGCGCTAGCTCACAGTTTTTTAGCCTCCGGCTCACACATTTTTGTCTTAGCTCAGGAAGGATGGCTCCAGAGCAAACTAATTTATGCAATAGCCAAATCATTTGCTCACAACTTTAATGCCAGTCACTCACAAAGTAGAATTTTTGCTCACAAGACTCCACAGCTTAGAGGGACCATTTTTTGCAGGTCTGTCATTTTAAAGATGAGAGGAAGTAATTTTCAGTTTGAACTGCTGTTTGGGGGAGGGAAGGCTCCAGCTTTCCTCCTAGGGTTGCCAGCCTCCAGGTGGAGTCTGGAGTTCTCCTGGAATTACAGCTGATCATGAGACAACATATATCAGCTCCCCTAGAGAAAATGGCTGCTTTGGAGAGTGGATTATATGGCATTCTACCCAGCTGATATCCCTCCCCTCCCCAAACCCCACCATCCCCAGGCTCAACCCCCTTCAAGTCTCCAGGAATTTATTGGCCCAGAGTTGGCAACCCTCCTTTCTCCGGGCTAGGGCTGCCAAACTTCAGGTGGGGCCTAGAGACCTACTTGAGGGTTTACTACTGCTTTGGAGACATTACTGTATGACATTGTACACCACCGAGGTCCCTCTTCTCCCCAAATCTTACCCTCCCCAGGTTCCATCCACAAATCTCCAGGAACTTACCAAGTTGGTGTTGGCACCCCTACCCCAACTATTTCTGGACACTGGCCTCTCACCCCCCAGATTTATTTACATAACTTTGGAGCAACATGTGGAGTATTCCAAGTATGTGCTGCTTCAAAGGCATGTCAATAACTCCCCCAAGTGGGCATTTCAGAGTCTAAAAGGGTATGGGGGAGGCAGGAATCCTTCCTCACCCCCAGCAGCTTCTGACATGTGACTGCAGGGAAAACAAGCTGGATTCTGGAAATATATGTATTGTGTAATAGGGCTTGTTCAGTGCTTTACTTTTCCTAAAAGAGCACATGGCAACTATTCACTCCAATAGCAGAAAGGGGCATACTGGGAGATGAAACTCTGAGTGACTCAAACCAATGAGAATCAAGCCCATTTCAATATAGCCCCAGCTCATCACCTGCATTTTACCAACCCAGCTTCTAATCCTTGGTTATGCAGGGCTATTTTTGGGCAGGAACACACAGGAACTGAGTTCCAGCTGGCTTCAGAGTTGGCCACACCGACTACAGCCAAAACTTCTATGTGCATAGCTACAGAGGGAAGGCCTGGAGAGCGACCCCTCCCCAGCAACTCCGATGTGGGTGGGCCAGGGGAGGCCCTGGAAGGATCGGGGAGGCATTTAAATGCCTCCCCGTGCCTTCCCTTCCCTCCAAGGGCCAGATTGCCTGGGCTCCCTGCAGCTGCAGGGCGCCCGGGCAAGCCAAGGGAAGGCAGTTTAAAGTCCCTTCCCTTCAAGGGGGGCTTGCCCAGGCTCCCCGCAGCGGTGGGAGCCCCAGACAAGCCAAGGGAAGGCATGGGGTGTGGCCTAATATACTAATGAGTTGTACTGTCATGGGTGTGGCCTATATGCTAATTGGTTTCTGCTGTTGGGTGTGGCCTATTATGCTAATGGGTTCCTGCTGGGCCTTTTCTACAAAAAAAGCCCTGGTTATTCTACAGTGGGATGTACTGTGGGAAAATGGATTTCATATATTCATTTCATTTGAATTTAAGTCTGTGAAACATTCCACTCTCCCTTATTTCCAATTTAACTAGGAGCAGGGATCATTTCCTGCGGGAGTGCACAGGAGCGGAGCTCCAGCAGTAAGGAGCCCAGGGGGTGGGCACATGCAACAGCCCCGGCCCCCGGCTCCCAGCAGCCCTCAGTTGGGCCACGAGGCGCAAGAAGCAGCCAGGTAAGTTTCAGAGCCCCCCCCCCGGCCTGCCTTCAGGTAAAAGCTCTCCCTCCTCTGTGAGGGCAGATCTGCGCGTCCCCCCCACCCATAGCTAGCAATCCAAAACAGTCCAGTGGCACCTTTAAGACCAAGTTTTATTCAGGTACAAGCTCTCCCTCCTCTGTGAGGACAGATCTGCATGCCCCCCCCAGTAGCTAGCAATCCAAAACAGTCCAGTGGAGCCTGAGTGGTGAGTGTTGCATTCTGACACACTTCCAGTGATGTCAGGGGGTGTGGCATATGCAAATAAATTATGCTAATAACTTATGCTAATGAGCTCCTGCACCTCTTTTTCTACAAAATAACTCCTGACTGGGAGAAATTCTAAACATAACTCTCAAACTGATATATTTACATTTGGTTATAGGCATCAGTTACTTCATTTAAATCTTTGCCCCATTTACCTTACCATCATATGTACCAAAAAAGAGGAAACCTGATAGTACTTGTCATACAGTCACATCGACTGGTAATTTTTTGCAGTAAAGGCAGGCGAGTCCATGTACATACACACATATCAGAAATGTGAAGGAGGGAAAATACTCAAATGGACAGAAGGAAAAATGAATGTTTGGCATTGTCCCTTCATAACTGTGTTTGTGGCAAAATCATTCTTCTAAAATCTTCCTTGCTATCTGACCTGAGATTATATCAATACATTAAAACACTCCATTATGTACTTTCCTATATCTCTTCTTTACTTGCTGTGTTTCTTCTAACTTCAGTTTCCCATAATGTTAAAGTGCTACATCTCACAATTAGTTAAATTGATATAATCACTCACAGCCTCGTATCCTAGACTTTGAAGAGAAGTTTATCGACCTGTAGGCAACAGGTATTAATGCATTTATAATAACCCATCACCCCCATAGGACATGCTATAATTCAGGAATTTTATAGCTAGGCTGGATATTATTCCTGTATTAAGGATGCTAATTCACCATGAGATAAATCTTTCGCTTAACTACTTCAGTATGGATAATCTGAAACAACTATGACTGCAGGTGTCAACAATAAAACAGTGAGGGCAAAATGATTTCTTTTAAAGAACTATTATTTCCATTAATGTTGTTTTTAAAGAAAATTACTCGTATGATCTAGAAACAGAATTCTAACTTTACATTCTGGTTTTAAATATGTTTACTCAGACATTTTCTGTGACTTCAGCAGTTTATCTGCAGCTTGAAATCTGGGACCTATAAGAATATACACTGCTCACCAGTATTGTGCAGTGGACAAAGTGTTGAATTTGCATGTGGGAGAATCAGCCATAAAGTCCACTGGATGATATTGGGGATGTCACTATTTTTAACACAACCTAATGAATAGGAAAAGGGCCATGGCTCAGTGGTCCCAAGTTCAATTCCCCGCATCACCAGTTCAAAGGATCAGCCCGAGACCTTAGAGAGTTGCTAACAGTCAGAGTAAACAACACTGACCTTGACTGACCAATGGTCTAACTCAATAGAAGTCAGCTTCATGTGTTCATGTGAATTTTGTGAGAATAAAGTTGATTTATTGTATAAAAACCACAGATCCATGGTAACGGTGCAGTTGTTCCAGCTAACAGTCCCCCTCCCCTCTTTCCAGCTTCTAGCTGGCATCACTGAGGATATCAGAGGAAGATCAGCATAGGATCCATAATGTGTGTGTGTAAAGTGCCATAAAGTCACAGCTGATGTATGGCAACTCCAGCAAGGGGCTTTCAAGGCAAGTGAGAAGCAGAGGTGGTTGGCCATTGCTTTCTTCTTCAGGGTCTTCCTTGGTGGTCTCCCTTCCAAGTACTGACCCTGCTTAGCTTCTGAGATCTGACGAGATTGAGCTCTACTGTGACACCTTCCCTCTAATCCATAATGCTCAGGGCAAAAAATCTTCCTGACCTGATCTGGGTGATAATTTTTCAGTCACTTTCCTTAGAATCACATGCACTACAAACAAATTTGGGACTCAAGAAGCATTCAGTGGGAATGCTGGAGGGAACACTGATTCTTGAAAAGAAACGCTTTTATTCATAAGATTTATTCTTAAGATTTAAAGTGTACATACGATAAAAAAACAACAGTTATGACAATAGCATAGAATACGAAACAGGAAATAATTTAAATCTACTAAAAAAGAGAAATTAAAAATACAACAAAATGAGAATGTTAGCCACCCCCTGCCAAATCTTTGGCTTTTGCCCTTTGGCTCCTGCCTCTGGCCATGCCCAGACTTGAAATGCAGTGCAGAATGGAAGAGACAAATGCTCAAGTCTAATTCAGCTGGCTTTGATATTCTCAGTTCTCTCATTCCACTATGCAGTTCCAAATTTTCCTCTTTAGAAGCCTCAAGGAACACAATGCTTGCTGCACCACCATCTCTTTTGAAGATGAAGTCTGAAGGTTGAACTGGATTTGAGGTAGCCAAATGACGCACTAGGCTCGGGGATCAAAAGGAGATACATGTAGTATATTGTTTGGAGCATGACAAATAGTTAAAAAAATGCCAGAGAGCTTGGAGCAAAGAGAGGTGAAGTTTGGGCTTCTGAGAGAAGCTAAGCATGGCAGGGAAGGAATTCCTCAGATTTTAAGGAAAGTTGTAAGCAAGTCTGACAAAACAGGGATAACCGATTGATTAGTTCTTTTGATGGAGTTCTGTTTATGCCACAGCTGTTTGCAAGGATCAAGAATAGGGTTGCCAAGTCTCTCCTAGCAACTGCCGGGGGCGGGGACTTACTAGGAGAGAGAGGAAGGCCCCAGGTGACATGACAATGTTACCTCTGGTGTGCATTGGAAATGATGTAATCACAGTGATGTTACAATGACACTCTGATATTTGGGAAAAAACTCTGTAGTAAAAATGGTTTCTACCATAGTTTTTGCTCAGATACCAGCGTGTCACCTGGACATTGCCAACATGATGATGTCACTTCCTGTGCACACCAGAAGTAACATTGCCACATCAGCCAGGCCTTCCTCTCTCTCCCCCCTGGTAAATCCCACTGCCAGCCACCTAATTGGTGGCAGGGAGGTGGGGCCTAGCAGTGGGGGAACCCGTTCTCCACTGGGGGGCTAGGAATCCCTCTCAAGAATCATCTCATGTCCAGTATAAACTTGTAATGGAGGCCTCCTTTCTCAATATATATTGCATCACATATATATAATCTCATGATTCACAAAAGAAAAAAAACCTTGAAAATAATCATTCTGAAATGTTATAGTGGCATTATGGTCTGTGGCTTTAAGCCTATGCCAAGCCCTTTTGGTCCCCAGTAAAGTGTATTCACCCCCCCGCCCCATCTGCTTGAGCCCCAGACATAAGAGTTCACCATTTTATTTTTTCTGCAGTTATGGGTCAAGGTTTTGCAGCCTGGACACCTTCAGGATTAAAAGAAGGTGGACAAAAGAGAGATCCTTCAGTCATGGGGAGGGATTCTTGAACACCTGTGAGTTCCCCTTACTTCCAATTTACCAGAGGCAATCAGGCAGCAGATTTATCAATAGGCTGTTCACAGCCTGTTCAAGTCTCTTCTAAGGAGCAGGCTACTTGCAGCCATCAGAAGGTGACTCATTCATCAGCTGGGAGTCTGCTTTTGATCTCCTGCTGGGGAAATCAGCTGTGTACCCAGCAATTATTTTTGGCAGGGGTGGGATCTGAAGCTGACTTTCAGCTGATCAGACGGAAGTCAGGTTCTTATCTCCCATCCTGAAAACTGCTATTTCCCAGACTGGCTGAGATAAAACAAACAGCAAAAAATAAAATAAAAATAGAAGACCAACCTACCTCCCTTCTCTTCAACATGAGCCCCAGTTTGGTGTAGTAGTTAGGAGTGTGGATGCAAATCTGGGAGAACAGGGTTTGATTCCCCACTCCTCAACATTCAGCTGCTGGTGTGCCCTTGGGTCAGTTACAAGTTCTTTCAGAGCTGATCTCTCATGAGCAGTCCTTGAAAGAGCTCTCTCACCCCCACCTACCTCACAGGGTGTCTGTTGTGGGGAGGAGAAGGGAAGGAGATTGTAAACTGCTCAGAGATTCCTTTGGGTAGTGAAGGGCGGGGTATAAATCCAATCTCCTCCTCCTCCTTCCCACTCCAAGCTGTGAGGTTTGGGCTATAAAGAACAGAGGAGATTATTTCTGTTCTTCCTAAAGTGCTCTTTTTAGAGGTGGGGAGAAAGAAGAAGGTTGTTTCTCTTCTCCACCTCAAGCTTTTGGCTTTTGCTGAAGAGAAAATGAGAGAAGGAAGATAATTCTCCTTTCCCTGTTGCAATATGGAGCTCAGAAGCACTACTTCGGTTCCCTCCCTGCTTGGAGAGGAGGGGAAAAGAATGGAGATCTTCCCCCTCTCATAAGAACATAAGAGACGCCAATGTTGGATCAGGCCAAAGGCCCATCCAATTCAACACTCTGTCACACAGTGGCCAAAAATACCAGATGCCATCAGGGGGTCCACCAGTGGGGCCAGGACATCAGAAGCCCTCCCACTGTTGTCCCCTCCAAGCACCAAGAAGACTTGGTGACCAGAACTGCACACAGTATTCCAAATGAGGTCGCACCATTGATTTATATAGGGGCATTATGATATTGGCTGATCTGTTTTCAATACCCTTCCTGATAATCCGCAGCATAGCATTGGCCTTTTTTATTGCAGTCACACACTCTCTTGACATTTTCAGTGAGTTATCTATTACAACTCCAAGATCTCTCTCTTGTTTAGTCTCTGCCAGTTCAGACACGATGAAGCCCCGCCCCCTGCTTCTGGCCACCCCGCTTCCGGCCCTCATTCAGCCAGGAGGAGGCAGGAGAAGAGGGAGGGTAAGTTGCTTCCTCCCCGCCTCTGCCTCGCAGCTCCACCGCCGAGCTCGACGGGGGCTCGGCGAGAACTGAAACCAGGGCAGCCGCCAGAATTGTTGGTGGGAGGGAGTGATGCCTGGATTTTCAGTGTATTTTCCGTAGCAATGTGGTCATCTGCCCCCATGCTTGGTTTATAGCTGTTTTGGTTTATAGCTGGTCTTGGTTTATAGCTGTTTTTTCTTCCTGGAATTGCCTACCAATGTTCCCTCTAAGGTGTGGAGTCTTGTGAGCAAAATTTCTACTTTGTGAGCCACTGGCATTAAAGCTGTGAGCGAGTGATTTGGCTACTCAAGAGGTTCCGGTGATCTCAGGGGGTGTGGCCTTATGACACACTTCCAGTGATGGCAGGGGGTGTGGCCTTATGACACACTTCGATGATGCCAGGGGGTGTGGCATATGCTAATGAGTTATGCTAATGAGTTCCCCTAGCTCTTTTTCTACAAAACGACCCCTGCATACAAGTTAAGCCTGCAACCTTCCTCTTGCTATATCGAGACCCTGTCAGGCAGTCCATGTCACTAGCCATGGTCTCAGTGGACAATTTTAATCCACCTCCATGTAGAAAAGCAACAGGTACCCCCTCATCTCTCTGAGATGAGCCAACCTGAACCAGAGACTTTTCATCTCCTGTCGGCTTTCCCCCAATATTCAGTTTAAAAACTGCTCTGCCACCTTTTGATTTTAAGCACCAGCAGCCTGTTCCTTCTCGGGATAAGTGGAGACCATCTCATCTGTTCCAAAAAGCATCCCAGTGCCTAACAAACTTGAACCTTTCCCCCCTACACCATCGTCTCATCCACGCATTGAGACTCCTGATCTGTGCCTGTCTCTCCAGCCCTGCGCGTGGAACAGGTAGCACTTCTGAGAAGGCTACCTTGGAGGTCCTGGACCTAAGTTTCCTGCCCAGCAGCCTAAATGTCTCCTCCAGGACCTCACAAATGCATTTCATCCACATCGTTGGTGCCGACATGCACCACAACCACTGGCTCCTCCCCAGCACTATCTACCAGCCTATCTAAAACATGCCTTTTGTAACTTCACTGTGTATGATGGGTGGTGGTGGGTCAGAACCACACTCCCAGCTGATTGCCCAATTAGCTGTGAATCGACTTTTGATCAAGAGGCAGCTTGCTTAGCAGCTGTTAGTGTTGCTTGATGATCTTTGGACATATCACTGTTTAGGTCACAGTCTAATTCATAATTCTGAACAGGGTAACTTTGACTGCTGAACAGGTTATCTTGAGAAATTAATGACCTCTTTAGTCAGCCTCATAGCTAGGCAATTTTTTTTGGGGGGGGGGACTGGATGGAGGGAGGCACTGGATGGAGGAGCAGAGAAAAAGAATGGAAGGGGTGAGCATGTGCATGGCGGAGGAAGGAGGTGGGGAAGGGTGGGCTGGTGTGCTCGGTGGACAGATACCTGGACTCAGATCAGGCACCTTTGCATGTTCAGGAGCTGGGGTGGGTGGGTCTGGCAGAATGATGTGGGGTGGGAGCCTCCCTGCAATCCTGACATCACCTCAAAAGACAGCTCCTCTGAGGAGAGACCTGCCTGCTCGTTCCATCTGTTCCCCAGAACCAGGAGTCAGCTAGACTGAAATTGAAGTGGAAGAAAATAGCCCCCCTGTCTCACTTGGTCCTCCTCGCACCCATTTCCTGAAATCACCTGGGGAAGCCTTACCAGGCAGCCTGAGGCAGAGCACCAGGCTGTAGTAGACAATGGGGATGGAGCCCAAGTCACAGCCGGGCAGGGAGCTGTTCTGGACATGGATGTGGTTGTGCTCCACGGACGCCAGCTCCAGAGCCCCCCTGTGCTGCCTCACAAGGTCCGTTTCTGCCTGGGAGCTGCCACTCTGTGGCATCAGCCACCAGAGCTTTAGGGTGCAACTTGCTGGTCCTGCCCTGCCCTGCCCAGCCCAGCCCAACTCAATCACTGACTGTTGGAAAAAAAGCCAAGAAGTGTTCTGCAATGTCTGCTCAACCTCACCCCACCGCCTTACCCTCCCTCACAGTGCTCCCATGAAACTACTGCTCACCTCAGCTAGGGGCATTGCAAATTCGGTAGGGGGTATCATCCTGTGGGCCCCACACTAGCTACAGCCCTGTCTCTAGTCATGGGTTAACACATTTGTCCAAACAAATATAATAGAATCATAGAATCATAGAATGTTAGAGTTGGAAGGGTTCTTACGGGTCATCTAGTCCAACCCCCTGCACTCTGCAGGAGCATAGCAGAAAGATAGCCCTACAACATACCCACAAGATGGTCATCCAGCCTCTGCTTGAAAATGTCCAGCGAAGAAGGATCCACCACCTCCTGAGGCAGTCTGTTCCACTGCTCAACCACTCTTACCGTTAGGAAGTTTCTCCTGATATTTAGCCGGTAATGACTCCCTTGTAATTTCCACCCATTAGACCTAGTCTTGCAATCCGGAGCAAGAGAGAACAGATCCACTCCATCTTCTACATGACAGCCCTTCAAATACTTGAAGACTGCAATCATGTCCCCTCGAAGCCTTCTCTTTCTCAGGCTAAACATACCCAACTCTTTCAGCCTTTCCTCATAAGACTTGGATTCAAACCCTCTCACCATCCTAGTTGCCCTCTTCTGGACATGCTCGAGCTTGTCAGCATCCTTCCTAAAATGTGGTGCCCAAAACTGGACACAGTATTCCAGGTGAGGCCTGACCATGGCAGAATGTAGTGGAACTACCACCTCCCTTGATCTGGACACAATGCTTCTGTTAATGCATCCTAAGATTGCATTAGCTTTCTTCACAGTCACATCGCACTGCAGGCTCATGTTTAGCTTGTGATCAACCAGAACACCTAGATCCCTTTCACATGTGCTGCTGTCAAGCCAAGTCCCTCCCATTCTATATCTATGCATTTGATTTTTTTGTACCTAAGTGTAGGAGTTTGCACTTATCTCTATTGAAATTCATTTTATTTGTCTCAGCCCACTGTTCCAGCCTATCTAGATCATTTTGAATCCTGACTCTGCCTTCTTCAGAATTAGCAATCCCACCCAGCTTCGTGTCATCTGCAAATTTGATAAGCATCCCTTCTATGTCTTCCTCCAGGTCATTTATAAAAACATTGAACAACACCAAGCCTAGGACCGAGCCCTGCGGCACTCCACTTGAGACTTTCTTCCACATAGACGCAGAGC